>NC_042966.1:29501894-29741894 GCF_901001165.1 Salmo trutta | reverse complement strand
GGTTTTGGATTTCCCCATATGCCTGCTATGTGGCCATTGTTTTGTCTGACAGTGCATGTTGTGGCGATGAGTACATTCAGCTGACGCATGCAGCCACACACACAGCCAGATAACCCTTCTGTGAGAGAGCTAGTCTCCCTCAAGTAGGGAACTCCACTCCTTCCACTGGTCAAGCACACAGTCCCATAGAGGTGTCTGTCTGAGTTGGTGTCTCTGTAAATGAACTTCCTCACCAGGCCTGAAGGGATTCCCCTTGCTCAGTTCTCTGTTTAGAATACTGTGGGGGTTACCAAACGCCGCCAGAGCAAAAACAACTGCTCCTTTTATATGAGGAGAACGCGAAGCCGAATCTAACGTCTTTTTGTCAACTCAACCCTCGTTTGCTTTGACCTCTAGCACAGATTAGACCCACATGCATTTGTCAGTGTCAGAGGAGTTTAAAACCTCATTGAAAGGTTTATCAGAGGCCTCTGAAATAAGGATGACCTCATTAGGTCAGTGTCTTTCTGTCCTTTCTCATCAGTGGAGATACCTGTGTTTACTACAGACGGACAGACGGACAGACGGACAGGCGGGCAGGCGGGCAGGCGGGCGGGCAGGCAGACAGACAGACAGACAGACTTAATAAAAACACATATAAACCAGTTTGACCAACAAAGACGCAAACTTGTTGAAACATATATCTCACTCCTTGTTCCAATATCAGACAGACCAGGTTGTAAAGTAACCCTCTGTAACAAGTATCAGTTGAACTCGAACCGCCCGTAGTCATTATATATGCGTAAGCATCGTGACACCTTTTGTGTATCTATCACAGAGGTGTTACAGGTTTGATCAGTGGTTTCTGTGCAGGAGGGAGGGTGTGCCTTTATCCACCTCTAACTTCATAATGGCATGTTTAGACATCAATGCAATATTTGAATTGTGGTGTGGTTGCATTGAAAATTGTTGTTCAGAAGGTAGGGTCTCATGCTTTTACTGCACTCTCAAAGAATGACATCTGGGCTGATCTCTCTCTCTCTGTCAGTCACTGCAGCCTAGCCACCTCTTTGTGATGGAGGTTTGAGGAGAATGGGGCTAGACTGCTGGCCTCAGCACTTTAAGTGAAGCGTGTATTGATCCCTCCACATCAGCCTCTCTTCTCATGCCTCGCTCTGCCACCACCACCTAGAATACAATCACTTCCCTTTACTGCTAGGCCCTGCTGCCACGGCAACCACACTGCAGATCAGGACATAGGCATCTGGTACGTGGTCTCTGTCTCTTCTTCATGACCTGCTCTGTTTTAATAAGGCATTGAAGTTGCACTGAAACAGTGACAGACGACATGGACTTGTCCAATAAGAACCGTTTGTTTTTAGTTTTTTTCCTTTGGGAAAAGTTTCAAACATTTTGCTACTGTGTGCCTGACCTAATGAACTTAACCCTGATCTTTTAATCTGTCACTATTGCAATCCTTCTGTACACATCTACAGAGAACTGCCCAAAGAGTCGTCATTGATTAAGTCACCACTAACCTAATGCCTCCATATGTTGTTTTGTGTCTTCAAATCAGTGCATTAGAAGGATAAAAGAGAGCAGTTTGCAAGGGAAAATAGCCTAATGTGCTTCGGCACCTGTCGTCTTTTGTCTGTCTGTTACCTCAATCATGTCATGAATTTTAATGAAGGGCAGGGGCTGGCCCGACGGAGAGGCGGGTTGTTTTAACTTGCAGATGAGCCGATGGGCCACCACCCGGACCGGTGCTGCTCCGGTAGCGATTTGCTTAGCATTGGGCTAACAGTCAACAGGCTAATCTCTCTCATTAGCTCTCTCTCCACTCCTCCACCCCTCCACTCACAAACACAAGTGGCCCATTAACCAGCTAGCACATCCCTCGCTCGCCTTGCCGCCTCTCGCTTTGATGCCTTTTTGATAAGAGCAAGGATAATGACGATAATCATAACAGCGATGATAATTCACTATCCAGCGCAGCGGTAACGTGCTAATCGTCTAAAAGCACTTCCTGTGTGCTCCTCAGATGGATGCTCTTCTGCATTTTTTACACACTCACACTTTAACACACACACACACTGTTGATATTTAAATGTGCGTGGCTGGTGGAGGAGTGTGTGATGTAAAGGATGCTGGGCCGGTGGTGGGGCTGCAGAGAGGTGGGCCGGTGGTGGGGCTGCAGAGAGGTGGCGGCGGGGGGGTGTTGAGGGAAGGAGAGTCTTTGTGGATGTCGGTTGGTGATTAACCTCGACTAGCATGTTTGTTGCCCCAGACCTACACATCATAAAACAGAGCAGAGCATGGTTTTAATGGTTAAATAGTAGCGGCAGATACAGTGCATTCAGAAAGTATTCAGACCCCTTGACATTTTGTTACATTACAGACTTATTCTAAAATTGATTAAATTGTTATTATTTCTTCACACAATACCCCATAGAGCACACCTGTATTTGGGGAGTTTCTCCCATTCTTGTCTGCAGATCCTCTCAAGCTCTGTCAGGTTGGATGGGGAGTGTCGCTGCACAGCTATTTTCAGGTCTCTCCAGAGATGTTCGATCGGGTTCAAATCCGGGCTCTGGCTGGGCCACTCAAGGAAATTCAGACACTTGTCACGAAGCCACTCCTGCGTTGTCTTGGCTGTGTGCTTAGGGTCATTGTCCTGTTGGAAGGTGAACCTTTGCCCCATTTTCATCAAAGATCTCTCTGTACTTTGCTCTGTTCATCTTTCCCTCGATATTGACTAGTCTCCCAGTCCCTGCAGCTGAAAATATCCCCACAGCATGATGCTGCCACCACCATGCTTCACCGTAGGGATTGTGCCAAAGAGTACAATCTTGGTTTCATAAGACCAGATAATCTTGTTTCTCATGGTCTGATAGTCTTTTAGTTTCCTTTTGGCAAACTCCAAGCAGGCTGTCCATGTGTGTTTTACTGAGGAGGGGCTTCTCTGGCCACTCTACCATAAAGGCCTGATTGGTGGAGTGCTGCAGAGATGGTTGTTCTTCTGGAAGGTTCTTCCATCTCCACAGAGGAACTCTAGAGCTCTGTCAGAGTGACCATCGGGTTCTTGGTCACCTCCCTGACCAAGGCCCTTCTCCCATGAATGCTCAGTTTTGCCTGGGGGGCAAGCTCTAGGAAGGGTATTGGTGGTTCCAAATTTCTTCCATTTTAAAAATGATGGAGGCCACTGTGTTACTGGGAACCTTCAATGCTGCGGAAATGTTTTGGTACCCTTTCTCAGATCTGTGCCTCGACACAATCCTGTCTTGGGGCTCGAAGGACATTTCCTGTCAACTGTGGGACCTTATATAGACAGGTGTGTGTGTGCCTTTCCAAATAATTTAAAATAAATTGAATTTACCACAGGTGGTCTCCAATCAAGTTGTAGAAACATCTCAAGGATGATCAGTGGAAACTGGATGCACCTGGGCTCAATTTTCAGTCTTATTTTTTTGGCAAAGAAATGATTAAAAAAAACTGTTTTCGCTTTGTTATTATGGGGTATTGTGTGTAGATTGATGCAAAACAAATATTTAATCCATTTTAGAGTAAGGCTGTAACATAATAAAATGTGGAAAAGTCAAGGGGTCTGAATACTTTCCGAATGCACCGTTTATGCCAGCTATAAGTGTACTGTAAGAAGTGCAATAAGTTTGTTGGTCAGAGAGGGAATGAAGGAAGGGAAGCTACCTGGTTGCCTGCACTAGGACACACCCACACTGTTTCTACACCAAACATTACCTCTCTGCCATACCTGTTTGAACACAAACTAGCCTTCACACAAAGCTTTCTTTGCTACACTTAATAGCGGTTAGGAGTTGGACCATTAACCGAAACGTCGCTAGTTCGAATCCCCGAGCCGACAAGGTGAAGTATCTGTATGTCCTTGAGGTCTTAACCGTAATTGCTCCAGGGTCGCCATTGATCATGCCTGACCCTGGCCGTGACCCCGCTCTCTGAAGGTGTCTAAAGGGGAGTTGGGATGTGCAAAAAAAACATATTTCCAATTCACACATGTTTATATATTATATAACTATAGAATTAGAATAATCATTCTATTTCCATGATTCCAACAGTTCACCAAAGTGTTTTGCTCTAAATCACAAGTCAATCGCAATTGAAACATTTGGTAAAAAATAAAGCCTAGATAGGTTGTTTGTCCATATCGTGCAGCCCTATGTGGCAGTGTGGAAATGACCTGAAATGAGTGCAGGAAATGCAGACATTGATGGAAATACAGAAAATGTATTTTGGGTTGAATTTAATAGTGTAAAACATTCAGAATGGAGAAAGACCCATTTGAAATCACTTAGAATGTACGTGATGCCACCCTAGGATCCCTCACTACTTATTATTCAAAAACATCAAATACTGTCTCAATGTTAATACCGTGATATGATAGTTTGGCCATATCGCCCAGCCCTATGTAATCGAAAAGGTTGCAAGATCGATCCCCGAGCTGACAAGGTAAAAATCTGTCGTTCTGCCCCTGAACAAGGCAGTTAACCCACTGTTCCTAGGCTGTCATTGAAAATAAGAATTTGCTCTTAACTGCCTTGCCTAGTTAAATAAAGGTTAAATAAATAAAAAATGTACGTGTGTGAAATAGGACAAATATAAGCACCCGTCTAATAATTATCATTATTATTTGATGCCAATGTCTCATACGCACTTAGAAACCAGACAAACATGCACCTCCACAGTGGTTATTGAGCTTGGATCAAAATGATAGGATAGTTGTAGACGAATATAACAAGTGGCATAAATGCAGACAACTGTGATTGTGATTGGTTCCTACAAGCCCTATACAATACATATCAGCAGAACACAGGCTAGAACACAGGCTAGAACACAGGCTAGAACACAGGCTAGAACACAGGCTAGAACACAGGCTAGAACACAGGCTAGAACACAGGCTAGAACACAGGCTAGAACACAGGCTAGAACACAGGCTAGAGCAGTTTGTCCTCTAGTCTAAAGTGCTGCCTGTTACTACAGGTATGTTTGTTGTATTAAAGATGCAGTCCGGTATCTTAAGCACTTATACATTTGTAACATATTGTCCGTATTTGTAGAGAAGAAATTGGGGACCTAATTTTCAGAAACCTGTTTTGGCTCGTGAGCACTACTTTCAAAACTACTGACTAAAATGTTACAAAAGCTTTGGAGCATTACTTTAAGAGGTGTGGCACCACTCCAGAGGCTACAGACCTGTCTGTCTGGTTTTCTATATTCCTTCTCTCATTCAGACCAGACAGAGCAGGGGTTGCACCCAGCCTCCCATGTGGAAATACGGGGGATGTATTTGTGTTGTGGTTCTGTACGTGGAGCTTATTCTCTTTAACACAAACGGGCAGTTCTCTCGCTGTCTGACATGTCTGATTGCTCTACTTTACTCTGAGTTATGATTCATCTTCATCCTCAGCTAGCCTGCTACTGGAGATCTGACTTATTTATTTATTTACTGTTTCTATGGCTCTTTGCTGCTTGTTTTCCTCTCTTTTCTCCTTCCCTCTCTCTCTTCTACTCCTCGCTTGCTCTCTTTTCTCCTTCCCTCTCTCTCTTTTCTCCTTCCCTCTCTCTCTTTTCTCCTTCGCTCTCTCTTTTCTCCTTCCCTCTCTCTCTTTTCTCCTTCCCTCTCTCTTTTCTCCTTCCCTCGCTCTCTTTTCTCCTTCCCTCGCTCTCTTTTCTCCTTCCCTCGCTCTCTTTTCTCCTTCCCTCGCTCTCTTTTCTCCTTCCCTCTCTCTCTTTTCTCCTTCGCTCTCTCTTTTCTCCTTCGCTCGCTCTCTTTTCTCCTTCGCTCGCTCTCTTTTCTCCTTCCCTCGCTCTCTTTTCTCCTTCCCTCGCTCTCTTTTCTCCTTCCCTCTCTCTCTTTTCTCCTTCCCTCGCTCTCTTTTCTCCTTCCCTCGCTCTCTTTTCTCCTTCCCTCGCTCTCTTTTCTCCTTCGCCCTCTCTTTTCTCCTTCGCTCTCTCTCTTTTCTCCTTCGCTCTCTCTCTTTTCTCCTTCGCTCTCTCTCTTTTCTCCTTCGCTCGCTCTCTTTTCTCCTTCCCTCTCTCTTTTCTCCTACGCTCTCTCTCTCTGCCTCTATCGTTGTAAAAGGACCCTCTTAATGTTAGGCTATATGCACTCTATCTCTCTCCTTCTTCCCCTCTGCACTCTCTGCCATTCTCTACTATCTGTTCTCGTAGATCCTCGCCACTCCTTCAGGTGTTGTGTGTACTTTTTGAACATGGCAGTGGCCTTAGGCCCTTCTTCTCCTAGGAGTGGGTTACTCTACACCCTGACAATGACTACCCAACCCCAGACCTAGAGGTGAGATGAGTGGCAGGGGGTTTCTGGTGCACATCACATCCCTGACCTCTTTTCTGCTCCTATCATCCCTCCATCGCTACGCTCCGAGGCTGCTCCCTCTCTCTTCTTTCACTCTATGCCCTCCCTCTTCCGTCTCCCCCTCTTTCTCCTGCTTTCTCTCAGTCCAGAGCAGAGCTTGACCCAATTCCTCTTTAACCACAACAGTGAAAGGATGGGCCCCAGCCGCCCTCCACCCCTCTGTTTCTCAGTGTCCCTCCACCCCTCTGTTTCTCAGTGTCCCTCCACCCCTCTGTTTCTCAGTGTCCCTCCACCCCTCTGTTTCTCAGTGTCCCTCCACCCCTCTGTTTCTCAGTGTCCCTCCACCCCTCTGTTTCTCAGTGTCCCTCCACCCCTCTGTTTCTCAGTGTCCCTCAACCTCCACCCCAAGCATCCGCCTCAGGCCAGACATGACCCAGACCACTGAGCCCAGCACCAGTCTAGTCACAACCCACCCCATTCCCAGCCTCAGCCCCACCTCAAGCCCAAGCAGCATCACCTCAGCACAGCCCAAACCACAACCCAAGCCACAACCTGCCTATACTGGGACGTTTGGTGCCCTACAACACTGTACGGTTCCCACAAGCTGAATGCTGATTTGGTTGTTGGCTACAGTCAACAGACACGGCCCAGCCGAGATGGAGAACTTATTTTCCCATTTACTCTCTTTCTCTTGTTGGGAGGATTTCTGCTCTTAATTGAAGTGACAGCAGCAGGGTTGTCATGGTGACACTGGGGACATAGATTAAAGCTTGTTGTGAGCAGGGAGAGGATGAGAGGGGGAGGGGGAGGAGAGGGGTGATGTCTCTTGCTGGCTGCCTGCTGTACTCTTGGTTGGCCTCATTGACCATCATGCAGTGCTCTACACACTAGCAGATCTGTGTTAATATTTACTGCAGCTGCATTGACATAATTGGACTATATAGCCTATATTTCTTCGCTGGTTTTATGAAGTAGAAGTAGCTACTGAATGTGTGCAAACATTCCAGAGGAGGACTGCCCAAAGTACGTGAGACTATTTCCTAGGGAGGGAGGGAGGGAGGGAGGGAGAGGGTCTTTCAGGACAGGCCTACTGAACATTATGTAGCCTAGCTTCACTTGTCTGTTTTTTGGGAGACCAGATGATTTCTATCCGGGCTAATCACCAATATTCATATTGACTTTGCTGAATTCCTCAGTGCTTTAGAATAGCGGAAGGAGGACAGGCAGTATGTCAGTTGAATCCCTCTGGTATCAGGTGAGTTAAGATAAGTAATGGTCTTGACTCCTAGATGATTGCAGTGCAGGTGGCTCTTTATTTGAGAGCTGTCCACTCAAGGCAGTGTAAGAAGGAAGGATGCCCTCCTCTCTCTCTCTCCCTCCTTTAGCCGGGACAGGATTTTGCAGATGGTTTCATGCTCATTGGCGTCTAACAAGCAGGTGGTCTGGTCTGAGATGAGGTGGGCGGAGAGGAGAGCAGTCTGGAGAGACTGGAGTCGTCTCCCACACTTTAGAGGTCCTCCTCAAAGGCTCTCAGCTGGAGAGGCAGAGAGGAGGGGAGGATAGCATCTCCAACATCAGCCTGCGTGGGAGAGGGGTCAGAAAGGAGGAGAGGGGATAGCCTCTCTACCATCAGCCTGCGTGGGAGAGGGGGCAGAAAGGAGAGGGGATAGCCTCCACCATCAGCCTGTGTGGGAGAGGGGGCAGAAAGGAGAGGGCATAGCCTCACTACCATCAGCCTGTGTGGGAGAGGGGGCAGAAAGGAGGAGAGGGGATAGCCTCTCCACCATCAGCCTGTGTGGGAGAGGGGGCAGAAAGGAGGAGAGGGGATAGCCTCTCTACCATCAGCCTGTGTGGGAGAGGGGGCAGAAAGGAGGAGAGGGGATAGCCTCTCTACCATCAGCCTGTGTGGGAGAGGGGCAGAAAGGAGGAGAGGGGATAGCCTCCAACATCAGCCTGTGTGGGAGAGGGGTCAGAAAGGAGGAGAGGGGATAGCCTCTCTACCATCAGCCTGCGTGGGAGAGGGGTCAGAAAGGAGGAGAGGGGATAGCCTCTCCACCATCAGCCTGCGTGGGAGAGGGGTCAGAAAGGAGGAGAGGGGATAGCCTCTCCACCATCAGCCTGCGTGGGAGAGGGGGCAGAAAGGAGGAGAGGGGATAGCCTCTCCATTTGGTGGGAGAGGAGCGGGACAGAGACATGCAGGACAGACAGATGGGGGTGTACCCTGCCCATGCTTGCCCTCAGGCCAACCTTAGACAAACACGTTGAGTGCTTGGAAGAGCACATCATTTCAATGTGTCACATCAATTTATTTCACGTTTCCAGTGGTGTTGGGAAAGCAGCTCCCTCCTCATTCCCCAGCATAACTACTGTGTGAAGGAAAGTTCTATGTTTCCACCACCGTATTTATGTAGCCACTTAAAGCCACTGGTTCTAGCCTGTGTAGCCACTGTCTCTGTGTAGCCACTGTCTCTGTGTAGCCACTGTCTCTGTGTAGCCACTGTCTCTGTGTCTGCGTACTGTAGCCCCTCCACTAGTGTGTCCTATCCTGCAGTTGTTTTCTAATCGTTTCTCTCCTCTCTCCAGACCTACCTGGTTTAATGGGTCCAATCATCGGGATGTCGCCGGATAAGAAAGCTGAAACGCCGGGGATGCAGGAGGAGAGGGCGGGGCTTAGGGGCGTATGCGGGGGGGCGGGGACTCTCCCGGAGGCGGAGTGTGGCGCAGCCAGCCCATTGGCCACCAGCCTGGACCGGGGATCCGGTGGCTCCGAGGATGAGGAGCTCACAAACCTCAACTGGCTCCATGAGAACCTGCTCCAGAACTTTACCCTGGGGGGGCCCGGTGTGGCTGGGGGGGCCCAACCCGGCGCCAGCCCCCTCTTTGACATCGAGGGTGACCCCGGGGCCCCTCAGAACCCATCGTCTTCATCCTCTTACTCCTCGTCGCAGAGGGACTCGTTGAAGTCCAAGCCTCCCTTCTCATTCTCTCTGTTGATCTACATGGCCATAGAGCAGAGCCCCAGTAAGAGGCTGCCGGTGAAGGACATCTATGGTTGGATCCTACAGCACTTCCCCTACTTCTCCTCGGCCCCCACCGGCTGGAAGAACAGCGTCAGACACAACCTGTCACTCAACAAGTGCTTCCGCAAGGTGGAGAGGAGCCTGGGAAAGGTGAGGGAACTATAAGGTCATGCACACACACACACACATACATGCATGCATGTTTGTTTACCTTGCAAGGAGCTGGCAGTGCCTGTGTTTGATTCTCACAAGGGTCACACAAACACATTATTTGAGCATTTGAAAGTTGTCATGCGGACTCTGCAGGGTGAGATTGATATGATGACATCACTGTGGGGTTGAAGTGGTCTTCTAATGGGGTTGGAATTAGCTCAAAGTATCCTTCCCCATTGAGATGATTTGTTGTGTAAAGGTGCCATGAAAAATCATTAGAGCTCTTCACTGATATTCTGTAGTGGCAGTAGTGTGACATTGACAATGTGCTCAAAGCGTTTGACTAACAGTGTTAACTGTACACCTCCACTCTGTGTACCTGTGCCTGTATAGGATTTGCAGCTCTGTATGGCTGATGGGCAGAGCCAGGGTTTTAACCCACCCTGAGGCCCACTGACTTGTGTGTGTCAGGGCCTGTGTAGAGCGGCCCCCCGTGTGCGGCCCCCCGTGTGCCTCCCCTCACTGTGATAAGGCTGGGAGAGCCGGTGTATACCAGTCAAGGTCATAGACCCTCCTCTCTCTCCTTCAGAGGAAATGCAAACAGCAGTAAGATGGGGCGCTATCTCCCAACACACACTGCAACTGTAGAGCCATGACCAGGCATTACACACACACACACACACACACACACACACACACACACACACTGCAACTGTAGAGCCATGACCAGGCATCACACACACACACACACACACACACACACACACACACACACACACACACACACACACACTGCAACTGTAGAGCCATAACCAGGCATTACACACACACACTGCAACTGTAGAGCCATGACCAGGCATTACACACACACACACACACACACACACACACACACACACACACACACACTGCAACTGTAGAGCCATGACCAGGCATCTCACACACACACACACACACACACACACACACACACACACACACACACAGCAACTGTAGAGCCATAACCAGGCATTACACACACACACTGCAACTGTAGAGCCATGACCAGGCATTACACACACACACACACACACACACACACACACACACACACACACACACACACTGCAACTGTAGAGCCATGACCAGGCAGTGGACACACACACACACACACACACACTGCAACTGTAGAGCCACGACCAGGCAGTGGACACACACACACACACACACACACACACACTGCAACTGTAGCGCCAGGCAGAGGACAAGCCCAGGACTGAAGACTTGACCTGCACAAACACAGAGGGAGAGAGGGAGAGAGACAAGTGTCTGTGGGTAGAGAAGAGAAACGAAAGGACAAAGTGAGGGAGAAAGTAGAGCATATATAGGAAAGAGACATTGTTTCTATAGTTGTTGGACACTGGTTCAAGCTCAGCTCGGGGGAAAAAAGAGAATCTAACTATACTGTTACAATGGGCTCAGTGGCTAGCTAGCAACTAGTTTGCTAGGAGGGGCTGAAGACCAGTTAGAAGTAGAAATGAGCTTAGCGGCAGCAGGACTGTTGCCCAGTGCATCACAATGTAGACAGCCTCTCTGGGCTCAGTGTGGGCCCACCCGTCTGCTGAGCTCAGAGTGCGCAGCACTGGTTTCAGATGACACACGCTGCCTGGTGGTTTGCGTTGCCATGGTGACATTTCCTCCTTCCTGCCTGCGAGCCGGCTGGTAATCTGAGTCAAGGTTATATCTCTCCTCCCTCTCCTTCCTCCTCCTCCTGGACAGAACCCCAGAGATACATAATGAGAGAACCATTTACACACACACACACACACACACACACACACACACACACACGTAAACATTTATGTTTTTCTTGTGAAAACACCATGGAGACGTGTTGTCTCAGTGGTAGTTCATGAACTTGCATACAGGATATGACAATGCCTTCACATGTCTTTGGCTACTGTATTGAGAGGTTCTACAAAGGCAAGTCACATGGACAGCACTATAAAAAGCTCAACTCAGTCAACCCTGTAATAAATCATTTAAGGACGGTGTGGATTGTTTATCGACTGTTTTCCTCCCATCATGCAGTTCACCCAGCAGGGTCTGGATTGTTTATCACATGCTCAGGTGACTGCATTATGAGTCATTATGGCAGCTAAAGCCACTAAAATCCTGTAAGACTACAGTGAGTAAAGCCACTTAGGGCTGGGTGATTTTATTGTATTTTAAGTTGTAACGGTATGGATCAACATACCGGTATGGATATTTACAATATCGGCTATAACAATATTTTGATACAGTGCTAAACAAATTAAAATGTTGTCCTAGTTTAGCGAAGTATAAAACAATCTGAATGGAGAAAACCTGTTAAAACCACTTAGAATTAATTTGTTGATATCCTAGGGTCATGCAATACTCATAAAACATATTTAGAACTTTTTATTATTCAGAAACATAAAATACTGTCAGATACCGCCATACCGTCAAAAATGAGAATATCATGATATATTGTTTTGGCCATATCGCCCAGCACTAGTCAGACTACAGGGAGACTACCATGAGTCTGCCATGCAGGCAAAAAAGTTCTAGGTGTTTGCCATGGAAAATCTAGTAAGCCTAGTCATGATGAGATGCTATATGAATTTATCCAATATGAAATGCTCCGTTGTGAAACATTTTGCTACAATGTGCCCCAATGAACACCTCTCAGGTCAGTCTTACTGTACTTTGTGATGTTTTTTTCAGGTGAATGGTAAGGGTTCTCTGTGGTGTGTGGACCCAGAGTACAGACCCAACCTGATCCAGGCCCTGAAGAAGCAGCACTTCCCTGCAGCACATACCTTCTGCACACCGCCTGCCTCCCCACCCAGTGCCTCCTCACCACCCAGACACCACTTCCTGCAGGGCTGCTCCCTCAAAGGTGATTCCTGACTTTTTTTGTACATTTCGTAAAAGGCTACACATTTTGCCAAGAGGTGTAAAGAAAATGTTGCCGCTTTTAAAGCACGTTTGCTGCAATTCTACACATTTTGCCATTGGGCTGAGAAAAGATTTAGCAATTTTATAACTCATTTTGCAATTCTACACAAAAAAAATGGGGAGGGTGGGATTGATTTGAGGGCCTTCAAAAGAGGACACGCCGCCAGTTGCCCATACCGGATCTAGAATATGATTGGTATTAGATTGGATCCAGTGCACATGGTTGTTGCCTCTACACATTTTTGTCATGCAACATTGGCCGGAATAACATTCAGCATCACCATCCTCTCATCGGAATAACATTCAGCATCACCATCCTCTCATCGGAATAACATTCAGCATCACCATCCTCTCATCGGAATAACATTCAGCATCACCATCCTCTCATCGGAATAACATTCAGCATCACCATCCTCTCATCGGAATAACATTCAGCATCACCATCCTCTCATCGGAATAACATTCAGCATCACCATCCTCTCATCGGAATAACATTCAGCATCACCATCCTCTCATCGGAATAACATTCAGCATCACCATCCTCTCATCGGAATAACATTCAGCATCACCATCCTCTCATCGGAATAACATTCAGCATCACCATCCTCTCATCGGAATAACATTCAGCATCACCATCCTCTCATCGGAATAACATTCAGCATCACCATCCTCTCATCGGAATAACATTCAGCATCACCATCCTCTCATCGGAATAACATTCAGCATCACCATCCTCTCATCGGAATAACATTCAGCATCACCATCCTCTCATCGGAATAACATTCAGCATCACCATCCTCTCATCGGAATAACATTCAGCATCACCATCCTCTCATCTTCAACTGTCATTTTAGTCATTATTTGATTTCTAATCATAGATGCCTCAAGGTACATTCTTCTAATCTGTATCCTCCACTTCTCTGTCTCTCTGTCTCTCTGTCTCAGTGTCTCTCACTTTAACGCTCTCTCTCCCCTGCCCTCTTGTTTGGTAACCTTGACTACAGAGGCCCTGGTGATGCTGATAGAGTGTAGAGCAGAGCACTCAGTCTCCACTCTAGTTGATTATAAATAATTTAGAGCCCCTGAAGTGTGGTATGGAGAGAGCTAGGAGTCCTCTCTTCCTTTACCCCTCTACAGCCTCCTTCGCCAGCCGGCCACACGCACGCTCAGGCTATTCCACTGACCACCATGCATGTTCTCTCCTCTTCCAGAGTCTGACATAGATGCTGCCACTGCCATGATGCTCTTAAACTCTGCCCCTGGTCATCACCACGCCAACCCATGTAAGAGACGCCACCTCACACCATGCCTCTTCTGCTTCTCTCTGTCTCCCCCCTTTCTCTTTGTCTCTCACTTTCTCTCTCGGTCACCCACGTGTTTCATGCTTTCCTCTTTTATTACTTTTACATCACTCGCCCAGCATCACTTGCCCAGCATCACTCACCCAGCATCTATCCACCCCTTGTAAAACATCTTCTTGTGTCTCTCTGTTGCTTACTATGTATACTCAACAGCACAGTTGAAGTCGTGCATATTCCCGTTCCAAGCCAGACAAGGTTGCATATAGAATGATCTTCCTGTGAATAAGTGGTGTTGTATTTCATGCCCCCCCCCCATGTGTTTTAATAGTGTTCATTCCACAAGACACTTCTGCCTCTGCTGTTGTTATGAATCTTAATTGCTGTTATCTGCTGAACACACGGACACTCCCTAGCCTGCTGGAAACACGGACACTCCCTAGCCTGCTGGGCACACGGACACTCCCTAGCCCGCCGCTTATTGGATTAAAAACACTTGACTCTCTTGATCACATAAGCTACTCCTACTGCCCTGTTGCATTCAGAAACACGGTTTCTTTAGTGTGAAGATGGTTTCTTCCTCAATCTCTCTCCCTCTCTTTACTTCCTCATCTCTCTCTTCTTTCCCTCCCTCTCCCAGGTGATCCAGACAGTCCCCTGGACCTGTCCCGGCCAGACTTGGTCCTGGTGAGCAGCGATCCTAAGCAGGACCACAACTACAGTAGCATGGCCCTGCAGCGCTGCTCCTCCCGCTCCTCCTCCTCCTCCCTCTCCTCCCTGGATGAAGGAGGCCCAGGCCACGCCAGGCCCCGCCCACGCCGCGCCGGCAGCGAGGGTTTCCATAGCGACGAGGAGGACTCCGACCTCGGGGACCGGGACGAGAGGGGCGGTCACTCCCGGCCTGCTCCTCGTCGCCCCTCCCCCTCTTCCTCCTCAGTGAAGTGCCCGGCGGGTAAGAGGGCACGTAGGGAGGTGACAGCCAAGCCGGAGCTGGATGAGGAGCTGAAGGAGGCGGCCGGGTCTCTGCTCCACCTGGCTGGGATCCGTACCTCCATGGAGCTCAACAAACGCAGTGCCAAGAGCAAAAAACTGAACAGGAAATGAGGTGGTCGTACTGCCTCGCCCTCAGACTCCCGCCCCTGTAACCCTGATCTGATTGTGTGTCCTACTGATAGGTCCAGGTTGTGCCGCCACCTGCTTTTCTGATTGCTGATTTTTGAGCCAGTTTTTTGGTTTGACACATGAAGGGATGGGAAATCCCTCCCTATCCCAACACAACAAATGGCAATAGTATCATTCACACACAGGAGAATAAAGCCATATTGAGACTTTTGTAACTCGGGCGTGTCAGGTGGGTGGGGTTAAGTGGGGTGCTTGGGTACTACTGTGAAGAACCATCACAAAACCTATCTATCCAAAACTGACTGCCTGTTTCTGATGGCTTCGCCACAGATCCTCGCAGTTCAAAGGATTTTCTTCTGGATAAAAGAAAGACAAGACCAGAAAAAGCTTAAAGTTTTTAAAACTCAAAGCATTGCATGCTTCCTCCTCAACCTGTATCCTCTTCCAAGTGAACCTATTTATAAGAGAATGAGTGCATGTCTGTAACAAACAACTAACCTCTCATCTTCTCGTCAGTTTCTCCCTGCTCCGTGCAAAAATCGAATAAAAACATGCCACTGTTTTTTGGTAGGCGACCCGGTCTGGAAATAACATACAAAGAGAGATGCAATAATTGATCCGTAACCTTAAACTGCTCTTTATATTATTTCATTTGTTCAACGTTGGTATTTTTCTTGGGTTGATGACAACACGTGTCTAAAAACAATACGTTATAGGGAATGTATTGAAGTAGTGAGATGATTCATGGCACTGGCTGTTTAGAGTGTGATCAGAACAATCTGATCCCAGAGCAGAACACTGGACTGGTTCCATGTCAGGATTTAATAGCATGGTGGGGAAAGCAACAAAGGAAATGTTGGAACTCTGCTACTGCCGTGTTAAGAATAGGAATAAAACAAAGATGACCGACTGTGCTCGATTGGCTCGGTCAGGAAGAGTCCACTCTGGTTTCCTACACTGTGAGGAAAACGTCATTACATCGTCATACCATCAGAACCCACTCCTCTTCATGGCTTTTCCTCTGTGGCCCCTCTTATTCTGTTATACATTCATTATGTGTTTAGTGTGTAAACTGAGGAATGACACATTTGATACAGGCCCCTGTATTTGGGATTCTTGTCCTATCCTATGCAAGGTGTATCTGGCTGAAACACAGCTACGGTTGTATCCACCGTGATCCCAAGGCGATGCGCTTGCATGAGAGCACTCACTGGCAGATGTGCTGCTCACTTTTCAATCATGTAATATTAGTCACACCTACTGATGTTTAGTATTCAGGCCAAAGGGAAGTTAAGACAAGGATTGAATTATAATAATGTTGTAGTGAGGTTAGATTGACAATAAAGTACTACTGCCTGTTGTTGGCTGTGGCAAAGTTCAGACTGTGTTGACAGAAAGAGGCTTTGCTTTGTCTTGCGCCACAATAAGAAAACACAAAGGGAGGGGGGAGGGCAAAATCAGGAAGCACACCACCCTCTTCGCTCCGCTGTACAGTAATGTGTTTACTGCCAGTTGATTGCGTAGAGTGCAGTGACGGGAAGTACAGGATGTTGCAACAGAACTTGTGAAGAGATGAGGCCAGACTGGTTTTCTTTCGGCGCTTGCATGCATTAACCTGCATTAGTAAGCAAAACGCCAAAAGCCCACAGCATGCCCATATGATAGAATTGCTTTTAGTTGGTTCACTGTATGACAGTATACTGCCCTCTGTCATGAGCCCACTTAACTTTCCACTTCTGTTGTATAATGTTAAATTAAATCACTTCCATAAATCTAGATTGCATGTAGTGCCAAACATTAATTTGTGCCATTGCGACCATGTTCCTCTTCTTACAGTTTTTGTGACTGACCGTAACATTGGTGCTCTAGAAGCCAACTAACAGGAAATGTAGGAGGACTCTGACCTTGTGGACTGACTTTAGTCTGACATGCAGTTTATTTTTTAGTTGTTCAGGAATAGGAATCGCTTTGTTCTTTAGAATGGAAATGTTGTTCTTAGAACTAAACCGCGGTTCTCCTAAATAAGATGGACATAGAATACACTGTCTGTGAATAAACAAAGAACAAATTAATGTTGTCCATTAAATCATCAATGTATTTATTATAATTAATTTATAATGGGACGATTGAATGGAACTTCTATCAAATAATGGTCATTTGAAGCGAGTGGAAATGTTACTTCCTCTCTCCCCTCTGGAAAATTATTTTGATGAATTTTGTTTTATTTTCTTAATTTTACTGCCATAGACCAACACTTTCACTATGTGATATAGTGATAAAGATATCTGTGTCTGAGAAAGTATTTTGCCAATGTATTTTGTCTTTCCACCAGGGATTTTTCAATTTAACCACGACTGCCAAGTGTACCGATTTTGTTTTGTTGTTGAACTGGATAGAGGAAAATTGATGAGCGAATGGATCCTGAACCCTTTTTTCTCCAACGGTGGTGTTGTACAGAGAAAGCCGGCGTAAACATTTCAGATTAATGGATAGTCCCTAACTATTGAGAACTTCTTCTCTGCAAAGTTGATTTTAATCATCAAACTTCACAGCCTTTATCTGAATTTGTATTGTTTAAGTTTATATAATATTTTGACTGCCAGAAGTAGTCGCACCATAGATATTAGTTGGCACTCCTCCATGTTAGGATCCTGCCACCGTAGAAGTCATCTATATGTTTCCGAGGGTTGCCCTGGTGTTAGTCTTGGTACCCCCATGGACTTATGTTTAAACTTAGATAGTTGAGGACAGTTTCCAGTAACTTGTTCATGCTGTAGTGCTTGTAGCTAGAAGGAAGATGTTATCAGACTCAAAGTGAACTTTATCCTGAGTCTCTTAGTAAGTGAATGTTTTTGAGATGGATCTTTAGGACTACCTGCATGACATGGGGCTCTAAGACACACCGTCGGGTACCCCAGGGGTCTATATTGTTCACGTTACACAGTGATACATTGTTAGACTCAAAGCTGCATACATAGGATTGCTTCATTGTTTGAAAAGTTATTGGATGTTGATTATGCGATTTGTATTTTTTTTATTTGTATTTTTTTTCCTAAAATGCAGTTGCAATTAATTGATTCTGATAAAGCGTTTTGTGTTGAACTAACTAAAGCTGCCAACCCAGTATCAGTCAGTCGTCTGCCATGTCTGTTAGACAGACACACCTTTTGGTTTTTGTATGCTAACCTCTGTTAATAAAATGTTTATAAAGTTTATTTTCGCCAAAGATATGCAATTGCATTATATATGGTATTACAAAATAAAAAAAATCTTGTTTTATCATTTTTGTGTTTTTTTCAAGTTATTGTTTACTTTGATGAATGGACTATTATAAAGAAACTTCTGTCTAATCAAAGAATATATCAGGATAAATGGACTGTTTCATCAGTCTGAGGCACTGATCACAAATCCAAAATGACACTGACATCTGTTGCAGTTGTGAAAAAGAATGATGCATTCCATAACTACACATTTGAAGAACCAAAAATGTGTGACTCAGGCAGCCCCGTTTGTTTTTTTTTACAAATTTGATCCGTTCCCAAAAAGATCTGATGTGAAAAGATCTGTGATTTGGTCAAAAGCCCAATTAGTGGAAAAAATATCAGAATGGGCTGCCTGTGTAAACTCAGTCATTGGTTATGAAACCTTGAAAGTCTAGGGATCATGCTTTAGTAATAAAATGGTGATCAACATCGCCACCTGCTGTTTAGAGGCAATCACTAAAATGTAAAACGTAATGGAGGTCAGAAGTGACTGTGAAATGCAAATAATTATAGGTCCCATTGTCCCAAAAGTATTTTTTTGTGTCATTCTCCTTTTAAAATGTGAAACACATTTTATTTCTTACTTCAAAACAGAGTGCTAACGTGGTTAAAACGGTCAAAATAATTCATTTCTAAACTTAGGAGGTAAGTACTTTGTTATGGTTCTAATTTTAACACCCCTTGAAGTATCAAAAAATATATTTAAAAAATATTTGAGGAATTATTTTTGGCTTTACTGCTATTAGCCCATGCTAATGCACTGAATAACAGATTCAATACATGGGACAACTATAGTCCCCACAAAAAAAGTTTCTGTCCTATATCTGAGAGATGCACTAAACAGTCAACCCTGTCTAAGCCGGGGGGGTTCTACTAAGCTATATGGAATTGTTTTAACGGCTCTCAAGTGGCGCAGCGGTCTAAGGCACTGCATTTCAGTGCTAGTGGCGTCACTACAGATACAGCCTGGTTTGAATCCAGGCTGTATCACAACCGAACGTGATTGGGAGTCCCATAGGGCGGTGCACAATTGGCCCAGCGTTGTCTGGGTTTGGCCGGTGTAGGCCTTCATTGGAAATAAGAATTTGTTCTTAACTGACTTGCCTCGTTAAATAAAGGTTAACAGTGTTACGTAGCCGCATGCGGTGTTTTGAGATTGGTTATTATGCTAATTAGATTTCCGCTGGGGCACGGACATCGACTTTAGGGGATTTTAAGTCTTAGCTGATATATAATTATAGTCTTAGACCTAGATAATACAGTAGCATCCTCTAGTAGTGAAACATTCTTTTATCAATAAGTTTACTTCTAAACTTGGTGATGTAACACAGATAAACCTGTTTTATTCATGTCTAGATAGTATTTTCCTGGTTAATAACCCGTTACTGTCTACGCCCATTACAGTCTAAGTCCTGTTCGTGAGAGTCTCACCTTTACACTGAGGTATTACACTGCTCAAAAAAATAAAGGGAACACTTAAACAACACAATGTAACTCCAAGTCAATCACACTTCTGTGAAATCAAACTGTCCACTTAGGAAGCAACACCGATTGACAATAAATTTCACATGCTGTTGTGCAAATGGAATAGACAAGTGGAAATTATAGGCAATTAGCAAGACACCCCCAATAAAGGAGTGGTTCTGCAGGTGGACCACAGACCACTTCTCAGTTCCTATGCTTTCTGGCTGATGTTTTGGTCACTTGAATGCTGGCGGTGCTTTCACTCTAGTGGCCCTCCATGTGCTCGCCAGAGGTAGCCTGACTGCCATTAGGTACCGAGATGAGTTCCTCAGACCCCTTGTGAGACCATATGCTGGTGCGGTTGGCCCCGGGTTCCTCCTAATGCAAGACAATGCTAGACCTCATGTGGCTGGAGTGTGTCAGCAGTTCCTGCAAGAGGAAGGCATTGATGCTATGGACTGGCCCGCCCGTTCCCCAGACCTGAATCCAATTGAGCACATCTGGGACATCATGTCTCGCTCCATCCACCAACGCCACGTTGCACCACAGACTGTCCAGGAGTTGGCGGATGCTTTAGTCCAGGTCTGGGAGGAGATCCCTCAGGAGACCCTCCGCCACCTCATCAGGAGCATGCCCAGGCGTTGTAGGGAGGTCATACAGGCACGTGGAGGCCACACACACTACTGAGCCTCATTTTGACTTGTTTTAAGGACATTACATCAAAGTTGGATCAGCCTGTAGTGTGGTTTTCCACTTTAATTTTGAGTGTGACTCCAAATCCAGACCTCCATGGGTTGATAAATTGGATTTCCATTGATTATTTTTGTGTGATTTTGTTGTCAGCACATTCAACTATGTAAAGAAAAAAGTATTTCATAAGATTATTTCATTCATTCAGATCTAGGATGTGTTATTTTAGTGTTCCCTTTTTTTTTTTGAGCAGTATATATTAGTGTGTAGCCCCAACTGTTCCGACGCTACACACAGAAGTTGACAGATCGGCTGTACCGACTTTAGATGCTTGTTGAGCAACACCATGGTGTTTGTGAGAGTCTCAACTTTCCATAGAGGGTTCATAATAGTTTATAGACAAACCGTTCAGATGCTAGAGACGATTTTGTGAGAAGGATGATTTTTTGGGATGTCTCATGGTTTGACAAACATTGCTCTAGCTCTGTCAACTTTCACCGCAGGTGCAGATGAGCGACATCGGCGGATGCAGTGGATTGAGATGCATCCAATGCAAAAATAGATATCAATTCAATTCAAAGGGCTTTATTGGCATGGGAAACATATCTTTACAAAGCTAACGGAACAGACAGTAAACAAAAGGGAAATAAATAAGGAAACATTAGTAAACATTACACTCACAAAAGTTTTAAAAGAATATCTGTTAAATGTTATATTATTGGCTATGTACAGTGTTGTAACAATGTGAAAGTAGTTGAAGTTTGAAAGGGAAAATAAATAAATCGATAAATATAGGTTGTATTTACAATGTTGTTAGTTCTTCACTGGTTGCCCTTTTCTCATGGTAACAGGTCACAAATCATGCTGCTGTGATTGCACACTGCGGTATTTCGCCTAACAAATATGGGAGTTTATTCATGTTTGATTTGCTTTTCAATTCTTTGTGGGTCTGTGTGATCTGTGGGAAATATACATCTCTACTGTGGTTATAAATTTGGCAGGAGTTTAGGAAGTGCAGCTAAGTTTCCACCTCATTTTGTGGGCAGTGGGCACATAGCCTGTCTTCTGCCTATGGCGGCCTCTCTCAATAGCAAGGCTATGCTCACTCAGTCTGTACATAGTCAAGATTTTTCTTAAATTTGGGGTCAGTCACAGTGGTCAGGTATTCTGTCACTGTGTACTCTCTGTTTAGGGTCAGACAGTATTCCAATTTCCTCTGTTATTTGATAGATTTTTTCCAGTTTGTCAAATAGTTGTTTTTGCTTTCTCATAATTTGGTTGGTCCAAATGTGTTTCTGTCCTGAGGCTCTGTGTGGTCTGTTTGCGTTTGTGAACAGAGCCCCAGAACCAGCTGGCTGAGAGGAAACTTCTCTCGGTTCATCTCTCTGTAGCTGAGGGCATTATGGTGGAATGTGTGGGCATCGCTTCCTTTAAGATGGTTGTAGAATTTAACACGTCTTTTCTGGATTTTGATAACTAGCGGGTATTGTCCTAATTATGCTCTGCATGGATTGTTTGGGGTTTTGCATTGTACACCAAGTATATATTTTCAATTGGATGTTTGCCCCATTTTGTGAATTATTGGTTGGTGAGTGGACCCCAGACCTCACCACCATAGATGGCAATGTGCTTGATAACTGATTGAAGTACTTTTAGCAAGATCCTAATTGGGATGTTGAGTTTTATGTTCCTTTTTGATGGCATAGAAGGCCCTTCTTGCCTTGTCTCTTAGATCGTTCACAGCCTTGTGGAAGTTACCTGTGGTGTTGATGTATAAATCAAATCAAATCAAATCAAATTTATTTATATAGCCCTTCGTACATCAGCTGAAATCTCAAAGTGCTGTACAGAAACCCAGCCTAAAACCCCAAACAGCAAGCAATGCATGTGAAAGAAGCACGGTGGCTGGGAAAAACTCCCTAGGAAAAACTCCTGAGAAAGGCCAAAAACCTAGGAAGAAACCTAGAGAGGAACCAGGCTATGAGGGGTGGCCAGTCCTCTTCTGGCTGTGCCGGGTGGATATTATAACAGAACATGGTCAAGATGTTAAAATGTTCGTAAATGACCAGCATGGTCAAATAATAATAATCATAGTAATTGTCGAGGGTGCAACAAGCACGTCCGGTGAACAGGTCAGGGTTCCGTAGCCGCAGGCAGAACAGTTGAAACTGGAGCAGCAGCATGGCCAGGTGGACTGGGGACAGCAAGGAGTCATCATGCCAGGTAGTCCTAGGGCTCAGGTCCTCCGAGAGAAAGAGAGAAAGAAAGAGAGAATTAGAGAGAGCATATTTACATTCACACAGGACACTGGATAAGACAAGAGAATACTCCAGATGTAACAGACTGACCCTAGCCCCCCGACACATAAACTACTGCAGCATAAATACTGGAGGCTGAGACAGGAGGGATCAGAAGACACTAAGCTGATCAGAAGACATAAGCTGAGGTAGGTGTGTGCTTTAGGGCAACGGTGTCTAGATAGAATTTGTATGTGTTGCCTGGCTACTGGACCTTTTTTGGAACACAATTATTTTTGTCTTACTGAGATTCACTGTCAGGGCCCAAGTCTGACAGAATCTGTGCAGAAGACCTAGGTGCTGCTGTAGGCCATCCTTGGTTGGGGACAGAACCACCAGATCATCTGCAAACAGAACACATTTGATTTATGAATCCAGTAGGGTGAGGGCAGGTGCTGCAGACTATTCTAGTGCCTTCGCCAATTCATTGATATACATGTTGAAGAGGGTGGGGCTCAAGCTGCATCCCTGTCTCACCCCACTGCCCTGAGGAAAGAAATCTGTGTGTTTATTGCCCATTTCAACTGCACACTTGTTGTTTGTGTACATTGATTTTATAATGTCATATGCTTTCCCCCCCAACACCTCTTTCCATCAATTTATATAGCATACCCTCTTGCCAAATTGAGCAAAAAGCTTTTTGAAATCAACAAAGCATGAGAAGACTTTGCTTTTGTTTTGTTTGTTTGTTAATAAGGGTATGCAGGGTGTACATGTGGTCTATTGTACGGTATTTTGGTAAGAAGCCAATTTGACATTTGCTCAGGACATTGTTTTCACTGAGAAAATGTTGGAGCCCACTGTTGATGTACATATGTACATACTACCTCAATTGGCCCGACCACCAGTGCTCCCACACATTGGCTAACCGGGCTATCTGCATTGTCTCCTGCCACCCACCACCCGCCAACCCCTGTTTACGCTACTGCTACTCTCTGTTCATCATATATGCATAGTCACTTTAACCATATCTACATGTACATACTACCTCAATCAGCCTGACTAACCGGTGTCTGTATGTAGCCTCGCTACTTTTATAGTCTTGCTATTGTACATAGCCTCGCTACTGTTTTTCACTGTCTTTTTACTGTTGTTTTTATTTCTTTACTTACCTATTGTTCAGCTAATACCTTTTTTGCACTATTGGTTAGAACCTGTAAGTAAGCATTTCAGGTCTACACCTGTTGTATTCGGCGCACGTGACAAATAAATGTTGATTTGATTTGATGATACTGCAGAGGATTGTTTCTGAGATTGGTGTTGACGCATAGTTCAAGGTAATTATTGGGGTCAAATTTGTCTCCAGTTTTGTGGATTGGGGTGATCCGGCCTTGGTTCTAAATATTAGAGAATATGCCAGAGCTGAGGATGATCTTGAAGAGTTTAAGAATAACCCATTTGAATGTGTGGTCTATATTTTTATAATTTTGATTAGTATACCATCAACACCACAGGCCTTTTTGGGTTGGAGGGTTTGCATTTTATCCTGTAGCTCAACCAATGTAATTGGAGAGTCCAGTGGGTTATGGTAGTCTTTAATAGCTGATTCTAAGTTTTGTAAATGATCATGTACAGTGTATTCGGAAAGTATTCAGACCCCTGGCCTTTTCCACATTTTGTTACGTTACGCCTTATTCTTTAATGGATTAAATCATTTTTTCCCCCTCACCATCTACACACAATACCCCATAATGACAAAGCAAAAACAGGTTTTAAGAAATTTGAACAAATTCATACAAAATACAAAACTGAAATATCACATTTACATAAGTATTCAGTACTCAGTACTTGGTTGAAGCACCTTAGACAGCGATTCCAGCCTCGAGTCTTCTTGTGTATGACGCTACAAGCTTGGCACACCTGTATTTGGGGAGTTTCTCCCATTCTTCTCTGCAGATCCTCTCAAGCTGTCAGATTGGATGGGGAGTGTCGCTGCACAGCTATTTTCAGGTCTCTCCAGAGATGTTCGATTCGGTTCAAGTCCGGGCTCAAGCTGGGCCACTCAAGGACATTCAGAGACTTGTCCCGAAGCCACTCCTGCATTGTCTTGGCTGTGTACTTAGGGTCGTTGTCCTATTGGAAGATCAACCTTCACTCCAGAATGAGGTCCTGAGTGCTCTGGAGCAAATTTTTATCAAGAATCTCTCAGTACTTTGCTCTGTTCATCTTTCCTTTGGTCCTGACCAATCTCCCAGTACCTGCCGCTGAAAAACTTCCTCACAACAGGATGCTAACACCACCATGCTTCACCGTAGGGATGGTGCCAGGTTTCCTCCAGACATGACGCTTCGCATTCAGGCCAAAGAGTTCAATCTTGGTTTCATCAGAGCAGAGAATCTTGTTTATCAGGGTCTGAGAGTCTTTAGGTGCCTTTTGGCAAACTACAAGCGGGCTGTCATGTGCGTTTTACTGAGGAGTGGCTTCCGTCTGGCCACTCTACCATAAAGGTCTGATTGGTGGAGTGCTGCAGAGATGGTTGTCCTTCTGGAATGTTCTCCCATCTCCACAGAGAAACTCTGGAGCTCTGTCAGAGTGACCATCGGGTTCGTGGTCACCTCCCTGACCAAGGCCCTTCTCCCATGATTGCTCAGTTTGGCCGGGCGGCCAGCTCTAGGAAGAGTCTTGGTGGTTCCTACCTTATTCCATTTAAGAATGATGGAGGCCACTATGTTTTTGGGGACCTTCAATGCTGCAGACATTTTTTGGTACCCTTCCCCAGGTCTGTGCCTCGACACAATCCTGTCTCTGAGTTCTACGGACAATTCCTTTGACCTCATGGCTTGGTTTTTGCTCTGACATGCACTGTCAACTGTGGGAGTTTATATAGACAGGTGTGTGCCTTTCCAAATCATGTCCAATCAATTGAATTTACCACAGATGGACTCCAATCAAGTTGTAGAAACATCTCAAGGATGATCAATGGAAACAAGATGCATCTGAGCTCAATTTCAAATCTCATAGCAAAGGGTTTGAATACTTATGTAAATAAGGTATCTGTTTTTTACATTTAATAAATTAGCAAACATTTCAAAAAAACTATTTTTGTTTTGTCATTATGGGGTATTGTGTGTAGATTGCTGAATAATGTATTTGATTCAATCCATTTTAGAATAAGGCTGTAACGTAACAAAATGTGGAAAATGTCAAGGGGTCTGAATACTTTCTGAATGCAATGCTATATGTTTTTTGCCCTTGGTTCTTTGTTATATGGCCGAAAAGGTTGGAGAAGTGGTTTATCCATACATCTCTATTTTGGATAGATAGCTCTTTGTGTTGTTGTTTGTTTAGTGTGTTCCAATTTTCCCAGAAGTGATTTGATTCTATGGATTCCTCAATCACAATGAGCTGTTTTCTGTCATTCTGTTCCTTCTTTTTTCTTTGTGTATTTCCGTATTGTTTTTATGTTTCACCATAGTGAAGGCGTAAACTAAGGTTTTCTGGTTCTCTGTGTTTTTGGTTGGATAGGTTTAATCAATTTCTTTCTTAGGTTTTTACATTTTTCATCAAACCGTTTCTCATTGTTAGTTGTCTTAGGTTTTCTGCCAGAACTTACATTTGATATGTCAGCTGAAAGGTCAAATATATTGTTCAGGCTTTCTACTTCTAAGTTATGTTGTTGGCCAATTGTTTGTTGATAGGTTAATACACTACCCTCCTTCCATCTATACAATGTCTTAATAGTATGCAGTTTGTTCGGTTTTGATGCCTCATGCTTGATTCTTACTCCGTTCAAGTAGACTGTGATTTTGCTGTGATCTGATAAGAGTGTCAGTGGGCTGACTGTAAACGCTCTGAGAGACTCTGGGTTGAGGTCGGTGATAACGTAGTCTACAATACTACTGCCAAGAGATGAACTATAGGTGTACCTACCGTAGGAGTCCCCTCGAAGCCTACCATTGACTATGCACTTACCCAGCGTGCAACATAGCTGCAAGAGTTGTAACCTGTTTTTGCTGGTTATCTTGTCGTAGTTGTGTCTAAGGGGGAGGGGCATATGTGGGAGGGAATGCTGTCACCTCCAGGTATGTGTTTGTCCCCCTGTGTGTTAAGGGTGTCAGGTTTTTGTCCAGTTCTGGCATTTAGGTCACCACAGACTAGTAGATGTCCCTGGAAAGGATTGATGTCCTCCTCTAGGATGGAGAAGCTGTCTTCATTAAAGTATGGGGATTCTAGTGGGGGACTATAGGTAGCACACAGGATGACATTTTTCTCTGTTGAGATCATTGGGCTCCCGCGTGGCGCAGCAGTCTAAGGCACTGCAGTCCCTGGTTCGAATCCAGGCTGCATCACATCTGGCCGTGATTGGGAGTCCCATAAGGTGGTGCACAATTGGCCCAATGTCATCTGGGTTTGGTAGGCCGTCATTGTAAATAAGAATTTGTTGTTATTGACTTTCCTATCTAAAAAAATTAAATGTCCTTTGAATTTCAAGCCAAATGTTTCTGTTTTGATTAATGTAATAGTTAATGTAATAATTTTTCTTTTTTTTCTTTTATTTTGTGTTATTGACTGTACGTTTGTTTATGTGTAACTCTGTGTAGTTGTTTTTGTCGCACTGCTTTGCTTTATCTTGGCCAGGTCGCAGTTTTAAATGAGAACTTGTTCTCAACTGGCCTACCTGGTTAAATAAAGGTGAAATAAAACAAAGAAATAAATAATAGGGTGAGTTAGGTCTGTTCTATACCAGATTAGCATAGCCCCCTGAGTACCTTCCCTGTTTCACACCTTGGAGTTTGGTAGATGGAATTACTAGCTCTCTGTAACCTAGAGGGCAACCAGTGGGTCCGTCTCCTCTATACCATGTTTCTTGTAGGATGACAATGTCTGTATTTCTAATTTATTTGGTGAAGTCCAGGTTCCTGCTGTTTAGGCCAAAGGCAGATGACCTCAGGCCTTGGATATTCCAGGATGAGATAGTGAAGGCTTTGTGTTCCATAAAGTGTCCAATGTTGTTGGTCGTGTGGTTTGGCCTCAGACCAGTAAGTGTGAGCAGAGCTTGCTGAGCATCTGATACATGCCATTGGCTTGGGCTAGTGTAAGAGTGGGGTTGCTTCTGTTTGCCTGCTCACGGCCTGTGCGTATGTGTGATTTTCATGTTGAGGCCCTCTTTGCAGGGTTGGGGGGCAGGAGGGGCATAGGTCTGATCTGAGTGGGCCTGAGGTGAGGTGTGGGCATGGGGTGTGGGCATGGTTGGTTTGGGGGAGTATTGATTGGTTAGGGTGGGGGTGTGGATGTGGCTGGTGTTGCTGTGGTCTGGATGTAGGTTCTCTCAGCGTGGATCCTCTAGGTGTAGGTCCTGGGGGGTCCCGCAGGTCTGGGAGAGTGTCTCGCTGGTCTGGGCGGGGTGTCCGTTGATCTGTTGCTCCTGTGTGAGGTGTTAGGGCTGCGGTTGAGGGCGATGTCCTTTAGGGTCCTGGCGAAAGTGGGCACTGCTGCCTTGTATAGGTGGACCTGGTCGTAAAGGCTTTTCAAGTCCAGGGTGAAGTGGTAAGCCAGGTAAACATTAGATTTTGAGGCACAGTCACGGGAAATACTTGCGTTTACTCGCTGTATGGTAGCAGGGTAGAAGTCTTTTTGTGGTAGCAGGGTGGAGATAACCACTTGTGCGTTGAGGAAAGTAGAAGAAGCCTTTTCAATCACTCCCTTGAGTGCTGTGCCTGTGTTTATCATTATGTGGCTGGGTCTTCATACAGAAGGTCTAGGGCACGCTGGGTGTTTGGACACTAGAGTTTAGACACTGTGTGTTTGGGAAAAAGTGTATTTTCTTGTATATATTTCTCGTTTGAGTCCATACGGATTACAATCTGTGGCTTGTTTGACAGGGGGGGTGCTAGGAGGGGGTGGGGTCCCCTGGGCTTGGGGTTCTTCATTTATCTGTCCTGCTGTGATGTCGAGGCTATGGTCAGGATCTGAGGTGGGATGTTCTGCTGGCTTCTCTAGCTTATCTCTAGTTTAAACTGACAGATTTTAATAGGGATTTTGTTATTACGCTAATTACATTTCCGTGGGGGCGCGACATCGACCCTAGGGGTTTTTAAGTTATCATGTCCAGCATTGGGCCCCGGTGTAAAACGGTATTGCAATACAGACTGACATTGTGTTCTAAGGTTGTGTATTATGTGTGTGACAGGACAACACACACACACACACAGGGAACATGCAAGGAATGAAGGAATGCTATCTCTTACAAAATATTCTTTCATGGCTATACACTACAGCAAAGAGATAAGATTATGTAAGAAATACACAGCAATTTTTTATTTTAACTTTATTTAACAAGGCAGTTAAGAACAAATTGTTATTTACAATGATGGCCTACACCGGCCAAACCCGTGCCAATTGTGCATCCCCCTATGAGACTCCCAATCACGGCTGGTTGTGATACAGCCTGGAATCAAACCAGGGTGTTTGTAGTGACGCTTCAAGCACTGAGATGCAGTGCCTTAGACCGCTGTGCCACTCGAGAGCAATAGTGTGATGTGCATTTGATGGTGATTAAAGGTCCAATGCAGCCGTTGTATCTTAATATCAAATCATTGCTGGGTAACAATTAAGTACCCTACTGTGATTGTTTTCCATTAAAATGGTCAAAACAAACAAAAATAGTTTCTAAGCTAAGAGCAATTTCTCAAGCAAGAATTTTGCTAGAACTGTCTAGGAGTGGTTTGAATGGGGAGGAGAAAACAGAAAATTAGCTGAGAAATTTGGAACGCTTTCTTATTGGTCTATTAACTAATTTACTGCATGGTGATGTCACCATGGAAGGCCAAAACTCCCTCCCACCAAAACAGGCTGACATTTCAGGCTGTCTTTTCAAACAGCTCTTACACTACAAGGGCATTATCATACTTTTCACAATTTCACAGTATGATTCCAACCTCATAGTATGGAAATATAAAACCCAGGTAATCATGGTTTTGACTGCACTGGGCCTTTAAGCAGAGTGGGAATCTCACTGCTGCTGTAGTTTGTTGATGGTGCTGTTGATGGTGCTGTTGTCAAAGAGGGAGCTGACTGAGACTGGAACAATTAGTAGTCTCTTCCCACAGCCCATAAATGATTGAACAATTAGAAAAAACAAATCAGTAGAAGATTTGCATCCATCTGCGATATGTCCCTCTTTTCATTACATGACATCTGGGGTGTAATCATTACACAGATTCTGTTGCAAAATGATTAGTCTGTCGCAAAAAGTTTTTCAACAGAAACCGTTTACTCCAACGGAAAATGTAAACGAGAGTTTCTATTGGACAAATTCAGGTAGGATCCTCCCCGTTTCGTTTGCTTCTTAAATGGTATACGGTTTCCATAATGAATATGCCCCTGATCTTTCGGGTTGGAGCAGACAGCTTCCATTGCAAAAGTTTGCAACTGTTAGCAACATTTTCTGACAAATGAATACACCACAGGGGGTAGTCCTAGGTTTGAAGTTTACATGGCATCATCATTACCTCCCAACAGATGGCGTTCTTTCCTACGTGACATTACTAACCCTTCGCAATGAGGAAATCAGAGCATGATGCCTCAATATGGCTCCATCTGTGAGTGAACATTCACTAGACTGGAGTGCATGAATAGATAGGCTACCTCCTCTCAGTCACATGTATATTATTCATGATGCCATTCCAATGTTTCCGCTAGGACTTTTTTCAGCAGCGGTGGCAAAGTTAGCGTAGGGCGGGCATGGCCAATTGCGCGGCCTCCGACCAAAGATTTTAGAGGCTCACCTCTTGGTCTCAGAGACAAAATTTTGTTTGTTTCCTGCATTTCTACACATTTTGGCACGGGGCTTAGATTTTTTTTTTTAAATGCAGGCCCGCCACTGCTAAATGAATATAGGAGAAACACTGCATTCAAGGTCCCACACATTAACACTTGAATGATCACTATTTCACTGAAATATTGAATCATGAATGAGCTTTGTTCAAAAATTTCACAAATAAACTACCCATTGAATAAAGGCATTGAAACTCAATATCTAACTCTCAGAATGTTTACCATACTATGACAAATACACAAGTACAAAGAGCATTCAATGAGACCTGAGCATTCTCTCAATAATTAACACTAGAGCTCAGAATTAGCAGCAGGACGGCCTACTGCTGGATATGCTCAGTCAGAGAGACCCATCAATCCCTATGGCCACCTCTTGTTGTAGTTCAAGAGATGCCAATTACTTACAGACACCATTTGCCATGGGCATCAGTGTCTGCATCCCAAATAACCTATGGGCTCTGTTCAAAAGTAGTGCACTAAATAGGGAATAGAGTGCCATTTGGATCACAATCAGCCAGCCACCAACCACACAACAGGTGGTCTATACAGCTGTCAGTCAGGAACTAAAAGTAATGACAGCTGACCACAAAGGAGAAAGACCTCAGCTGTGAGGTGAAGTTCAACACTGGTGATTGATAAAGTATGTTTTTATTACACTGATTTACATAGACAGCTGAGCTGTGAGAAAGACTGTCTGTAGGCTTATTTGTTCCTTCTAAGCACTGAGTCAATGACTGGCAGTGGCACACAAACTCAGGGTTTGAATTACACATTGACTTTTGGGGTGCCCGACTAAGTGTCTTATGGGTTCCAGACATCGATATCTTTGAAAATTGTGGGGGGCCATATTGGTATTAAAATTCTTCTGAGGGGCCCTGATTTGATGACCCCTCTAGCCCACCTGTTATCCAAACCCTGTGCACAATCCTATGTTGTCAGGAAGGAAAGAAAAGGGTAATCCAGTCTATCCTACAGGAGTCAATCAGGTGCTTGTTTAGACATAGTTATGCAAGGCATTGTGTTAGATATGTCAGGATTGTAATAATAAACCTATACTGGCTTCTACTTCAGACAACACAAGGAAACCACATTGACCAATTATATTTTCGATAGGAGATGAATTGGCAAATAATACTTTGAAATGGAGTGGCCTTCTTTAGCCATATATGCCTTTGTTCTTCAGTCCCTATTGTGGGCTACTAGCCCCCTGTACTGAATAATGTCTATATATTTCGAAAGACTGTTCTGAACAAGAGACTCACAGGCAGGGTGTGTAGGGTTTGGTTCCAGCCTAGTACTAACACACATAATAGTGATGTTTAGGCTACAGTAGGCTAATAATAGTTCAGAGGTAACGTGAGCCCATAATATACTTTGTTTCATTCTCAGCCATTTTCAGACACACATTCATGTTTGCAGTAGCAAGAAAAAACGTGCTACTGGTGGAAGTTCTTCCCATGTGATTGATGTTCAATGTTCTTGTTGTCGGACGGTCTCTGCGCTAATGGCTCCTCCTGCAATAGCAAAACGCAGCTGAGCAAGGGTTGCAGGGGCAACGCAAATATATACATTTTTTTCTCAAGCCGCAGGAAAGGGGTGACTTATTGAGCAATGTTTAAGAAAAAAACATTTTAGATTGCGTGCTTAGACGTCGTTCCAACTGTAGCGAAGGGTTCGGTTTTTCTTTTCAATTCTAAATACCCCAAATGAACTCCGTCAGAGCAACCAGCAGAAGACCCAGGCGAGTGTCGAGGCCGCGCCCGGTACAGCCGGAAAGGAACAACCAGGAAAGAGGTAATGCATTTAATGTGGTCGCTAAGCTAATTGGGCCCCATTTCAAACCTTTACAGACATACGTTAATTACGTGACTTGTTGACTCAAGTTAACCGTTTGCGTGTTGTCAGGTTGATTTTCAAAATTAGGGTTGAAAACATTTCCCTTTTGGTTGAGACGGTAGGAAACACCGAGGCATCTTGCTCTGTCCGCAATCCTTAAGGCCGCGCTTTGTTTGGCTTGTTCCTAGACCTAAACTAATCCTTGCTGATCTTGACTAGCTACAGATCGTAGAAGAGAATACTCAAACGACTATAATACATTGTAAATAATGGTTAGTCAGTCTCTTGTGGATGTCTTAATATGTCTAGTCTCGCTAACGTTAGTTTTTACTGGTATAAAGTTAGCCAGCTAAGTGTACTAGTAGTACGTTAACGTAACGAGCAAATTGGCAACACATGACGGACGTTATCGGTAGACGGCTAGCTAGTAGCTACGCCTTTGTTTAAATAACAATTAGGAAGTTATCGAAGTGAACATTAGACTTACAATTGTTATTTGCACATTATGTAGAGGACAATTTTAGTTTCCTGTCATTACGCCTTCCCCGTCACTAGTTTAACCAAAGTTGCGTTTTGTCTAGAGTTGTGATTTGTGTTGGCTGGTTAGTTAGCTAATATTAACCATCTAGCCAATGCAGCTAGCTAGCTACTGTTGCTAGTCAAAATGTAGAGAAACTAACTAGGTGAGTAAATCACGTTTTAGCTGTGGCTAAGATTAGCTACTCGTTGGCGTAGACAGCTAACGTTAGTAGCTTGCTAAATTCGCATCTAAAGTAGCTAACCCATTTGTCTGTGCGGCGTCTCACACCACCTTAACCAAGGCCTGGCTGTGTTAGGATTAGATTGGTATCTATGACTGAGGACACCCACCGGCGTTGTACCGAGGCACACAATGGGGTAAACAGGCAATCTTACGAAAGCTAACCTTTCAAATGTAAACAACGTTTAGGTTCTATGTGCGACCATCTCTGACAGCAATCGTCTAGTTACCGGTACGTTGACAGCTGATGGTTAGACAAAGCGAGCTAATTTATAAAAGCAGGGGAAATTCACTTGGGACCGACCGTCAGAGCTTTTTGAGTGCTAACATACTGCTTTCTCTATTTTGGTGCTGACGTTAGCTAGGCGATTCTCATTTGTCTTGGTCTAACTAGATTTGAGTCAATTTGCCAGCTACGTTATTGTAAACATTAACGTGTAAGTATGACCAGTTATAGGCTAAGCCATACAAGTCACGGTAGTTGAGGCTTCAAAATAGTCAAGGCAGCTGTTCAAATGATGGTCTGAGGCCTCCGAAGTGAAGAGGTACATGTAATGTTAGCTAGCTAGGCTATATTGGCTGCGTTGCCCAATTATTGGCAAAGGCGCTGATCTGATTGGTCACAAGACCAATCAGTTGGGAAAATATCAGTTTTGGGCTGCCTGTGTACATGCAGCCATTGACATCTAAAATAAATTGGGTATAAGTTATGGGGTACTCATCATGTGACAGCATGACCAAGCAGAGAGGTACTACCACATTCTTTTTGAATACGACTACCTCCAATTGTTAGAAAAGAGGGCACTCTGTACTAATGTGTATTTTCCTAATTAAGTATTTAGGGTGTTTAGACAGGCAGCCAATTCTGATATTTTTTCCTGCTAATTGGTGTTTTGACCAATCGCATCAGATCTTTTCAGAGCTGATCTGATTGGTCTTTTGAACAATGAGTGAAAAAAATATCAGAATTGGTCTACCTGTCTAAAAGCAGCCTTAGGGAAACATAGCTATGAAGTACAATAAGAGTGTTTGATGCTGTCACTTGTGATCTGAGCTTTCAATACTATAGATTACAGGCCTACATATAGACATTTGCATTCTTCATCGGCCTGAAAGAGAGGAACGCTGTTTTGTTTTTGGTCATGCTGCCACCTCTTAAACTGTTCCCAATCCACGGTATCCTATTAAATTAGAGCCTTTGTTTTTGTACCCTAAAAAACAGAAATGTTATTTAGCAGAATTTGGCAAAGTCTTTAAAAGAGGGCCGGGACGATACCAGTATCGCGATACTCATTAGTATCATGGCAAGGAAACAAAACAAGAAGCGGACTTAACTTGTTTAGGAAAACAGCCTTAATGTTGGAAACAAACATCATTATGTTGTCATCTAGAGTCACATGTATTTATTTTCCAATCTGTTGCACACTATTTTACATACAGCAGGTTTTTAAAGGATCAAAGAGTTTAGTGTGCTTCACGTTTTCATTTTTGCCATGGAAAAAATATTACAATACTGGTTTTGTCCTGGCTCTACTGCCCATATCCATTGATCAGTTCGATTACTAACTAGTGGGGCACAGGAACCATGACCGGAACAATGCAGCTATACTCTTTCGTTAGGCTGTCTTAATTAAGTGAACCCTGCTTCTTCCTGATGAGGTCTTTACTGTCTCCTCCCCACCATCCCCATGATCCGAACTCTCGTCTTGTTTTTTTCCCAGTAAGGATACATTTTTTTGTGCTAAAACAAAAGTGGAGCATAACGAGGCACACTATATGTCCTTTGTAGTGGTTGTTTGTCAACAGCAGTTGGCTTTTCTGTGTACTGTGTTTTGAATAGACTATATGTACGGCTTTTAGGCCTAATGAGTTAGTTGCTTTAGTGCCACTTGATGATGTTGTAGTGAGCTAAGCAGAGACGGTGTTTGTAGTGGTTACTGGACTAGTAGCCTGGGAGAGCAGCTTTGCTACCAGAGCAACTGACAGTTTGCTGGAGCTAGGAGCTCCCAGCTTGGGTGGTTTTGATTGGCAACAGTTAGCCTATGGACTCATACGTTATGGATCCTCCAGGCAGAATGGACCTTTTGTTATTCACCTGGTGAAGGTAAACGGTCTGCAGTCATTGCAAATGATTTGAATCCTCTGTCATCTGGGTGCTAGCAGGAGATGTAAAAAGTGTATTGTCTACAAATATGGTCAAAGGTTAACAATCTTTTGTCATAAACAAACACATTAGATTGTGCAGACAGTGGTCAATATGTTTCAGAAATTGATCTTCACAATTATTAATATATGGTCTGTCAGCTTTTTTTATGGGACATTAATTTTATTCTGTGTTTCATGTATAGGCCTACTATGTAGTTTGAATGGTTCTCCCAATGGACTGCATTGCGCTTTACGTGTGACACAATCTAATCAGAGGGAAAGCTCAATAGCACCACACAGCTGTTTGAATGTTTCAGCCAATAAAAATATCCTCCTCTGCCTTGTTAGAAGGCTCTGTGCAAAATTGGCAGAAGGCTGTAACATTTCTACAAGGGACTGAACTTTTTTCATCTGTTGCATCCCTCCCAAATGTTGTCATAGGATTCATTCCCTCCTCAGGGAACAGCAGACTGTCTCAATTTTATATATAGTACCAGTCAAAAGTTTGGACACACCTTCTCATTCCAGGGTTTTTCTTTATTTTGACTATTTCTACATTGTAGAATAATAGTGAAAACATCAAAACTATGAAATAACACACATGGAATCATGTAGTAACGTAAAAAGTGTTACACAAATCCAAAATATATTTGAGATTCTTCAAACTAGCCACCCTTTGCATTGATGACAGCTTTGCACATGCTTGGCATTTTCTCAACCAGCTTCATGAGGTAGTCACCTGAAATGCATTCAAATTAAGAAGTGTGCCTTGTTGAAAGTTAATTTGTGCAATTTCTTTCCTTAATACATTTGAGCCAATCAGTTGTGTTGTGACAAGGTAGGGGTGGTTTACCAAACAGTGCCATCTTCTGTATAAGACCGAGTCCATATTATGACAAGAACAGCTCAAATAAGCAAAGAGGAACAACAGTCCATCGTTACTTTAAGACATGAAGGTCAGTCAATCCGGAAAATTTAAAGAACTTTGAAAGTTTCTTCAAGTGCAGTCGCAAAAACCATCAAGTGCTATGAAGAAACTGGCTCTCATGAAGACCGCCACAGGAAAGGAAGACCCAGAGTTACCTCTGCTGTTGGGGATAAGTTCATTAGTTACAAGCCTCAGAAATTGCAGCCCAAATAAATGCTTCACAGAGTTCAAGTAACAGACACATCTCAACATCAACTGTTCAGAGGAGATGACTGTGAATCAGGCCTTCAAGGTCAAATTGCTGCAAATAAACCACTACTAAAGGACACCTATAATGAGAAGAGACTTGCTTGGGCCAAGAAACACAAGCAATGGACATTAGACTGGTGTAAATCTTTCCTTTGGTCTGAGTCCAAATTTGCGATTTTTGGTTCCAACCGCCGTGTCTTTGTGAGATGCAGAGCAGGTGAATGGATGATCTCCGCATGTGTGGTTCCCACCATGAAGCATGGAGGAGGTGGTGTGGGGGTGCTTTGCTGGTGACACTCATTGATTTATTTAGAAAGCACACTTAACCAGCATGGCTACCACAGCACTCTGCAGTGATACGCAGTCCCACTAAGCGCAAGATGGGATGATAATTTTTTTCAACAGGGACAATGAACTAACAAACATCAGGCTGTGTAAGGACTATTTGACCATGAAAGAGAGTGATGGAGTGCTGCATCAGATGACCTGTAGTAAAATAAAGAAAACCCCTTGAATGAGTCGGTGTGTCCAACCTTTTGACTGGCTGTGTGTGTGTGTGTATCGCAACATGTAAAGATCCCAGAAATTATCCATAGGCCCAAAAAGCTTATTTCGCTCCAATTTTGTGCACACATTTGTTTACATCCCTTTTAGTGAGCATTTCTCCTTTGCCAAGATAATCCATCCGCCTGACAGGTGTGACATATCAAGGTGCTTAAACAGCATGATCATTACACAGGTGCTCCTTGTGCTGGGGACAATAAAAGGCCACTCTAAAATGTGCAGTTTTGTCACACAACACAATGCTACAGATGTCTCAAGTTTTGAGGGAGAGTGCAATTGGCATGTTGACTGCAGGAATGTCCACCAGAGCTGTTGCCAGAGAATTTAATGTTAATTTCTATACCATATGCTGCCTCCAAAGCCATTTTAGAGAATTTGGCAGTATGTCCAACCGGCCTCACAACCGCAGACCACGTGTAACCACACCAGCCCAGGACCTCCACATCCGGCTTCTTCACCTGCGGGATCGTCTGAGACCAGCCACCCAGACAGCTGATGAAACTGAGGAGTATTTCTATCTGTAATAAAGCCCTTTTATGTGGAAAAGTCCATTCTGATTGGCTGGGGCTGGCTCCCCAGTGGGTGGGCCTTGGCCCCCTGGACCTATGCCCCTGTGAAATCTGTAGATTAGGGCCTAATGAATTGATTTAAATTGACAGACTTTCCTTATATGAACTGTAAAATCGTTGAAATTGTTGCATGTTGCGTTTTATATTTTTGTTCTGTGTGTAATATATGTATAGATATTTATTTGCCCAGAGCCACATGTATGTATGTATGTATCTATCTATATGGCTGTTTATAGGCCTATCATATGATGTAGCCATTTTGTGTGCCTATGGTTAGGCTTGATACAATCTGACAGGGAAGGTTTTAGGGGATCTGTCTGTGTGACCCAATTACACAATGTACACATACATGGATGTTCTTCTGACCCTGATGACCTGAGAGTTAGCCTAGTTCACCCAGCCAGTTGATTTGACATATCTTGTTTGTACAACCAGACGTTTAGGCTCCTATTAATGTCATGTTGATGTAAATAATTTGTCCTATGTCTTCCTGGCAGAACACTTTTGGCTTTTCCAGTGGAACGTTCTGACCTGCTGCTTCTGAAACTACGATGTGGTTTTGTTTTTATGATCTAATGGTCTTTTAGACCTAGTGGAGGTCGCAAATTACAAGTTTAGTAGTGGTCTGGTCTGGGATCGATGTTCTTTATTGTTTGTGTTACAATTAGTCTACTTTCCCAAACGGCTCTTAACTTTTTGTTGCTCCTGATCGAGGCCTAGAATCTGACCTCTCATCAGAAGAGTTAAATAGTCATAAAGACATGATAGGATCGAGGCTGGCTCTGTTGTTGTTGCTACCCTCTAGGGAGATCTTTGTAACCCATCTAAATGTGTTTAAGCCTCCTCCTTGTGGGCAAATGGGCTGTGCCCAGATGTGAGCAAGCTGTTGTGGGGTTACTTAATTCACTGCTCATTTTCTTTCTGTCAAGAAGAGTTCTCATCCAGCAGCTAGCTTTGCTGGCCAATATCCATGTATTTATTCTCTCTCTAACCAGGTTTTGGTTAGGCGGTAATAGCTGGTTACAGGGCTATAAAAAATAAATAGGAAAGCCGATGAATAAAATTGAGCCCGGCCAATTGTCAAGGAGGAGAAGAAAAAAATATATTGTGAATTAATGCTTTTTAGCCTATTAATTTACTTAATTTAGTGGAATTAAATTGGCGCGTGCGTACAATATTTTAGTTATGTATCTTATCACACCTGTACAGCATACAGATAGATACAGAGCAGAGAATCTGTCATAGTGCGAGAGCTGCTACTGCAGCATCTCAAACGGCAACAGAAGGCAGGCTTCATCAGCATGTCACACACCTCTTTGCAATGAGCTGGAGGCAGTAGGTTATGCATTTTGAAAACATACTTCATTGTTTGAAACCTGAATGTTTTAATACTTACAGTTGAAGTCGGAAGTTTACATACACCGTAGCCAAATACATTTAAACTCAGTTTTTCACAATTCCTGACATTTAATCCTAGTAAAAATTCCTTGTTTTAGGTCAGTTAGGATCACCACTTTATTTTAAGAATGTAAAATGTCAGAATAATAGTAGAGAGAATGATTTATTTCAGCTTGTATTTCTTTGTGATGGCCACTCCAATACCTTGACTTCATTGTCCTTAAGCCATTTTGCCACAACTTTGGAAGTATGCTTGGGGTCATTGTCCATTTGGAAGACCCATTTGCGACCAAGCTTTAACTTCCTGACTGATGTCTTGAGATGTTACTTCAATATATCCACATAATTTTCCATCCTCATGATTCCATCTATTTTGTGAAGTGCACCAGTCCCTCTTGCAGCAAAGCACCCTCACAACATGATGCTGCCACCCCAGTGCTTCACAGTTGGGATGGTGTTCTTCGGTTTGCAAGCCCCCTCCCTTTTTCCTCCAAACATAACTATGGTCATTATGGCCAAACAGTTCTATTTTTGTTTCATCAGACCAGAGGACATTTCTCCAAAAAGTACGATCTTTGTCCCCATGTGCAGTTGCAAACCGTAGTAAGGCTTTTTTATGGCGGTTTTGGAGCATTGGCTTCTTCCTTGCTGAGCGGCCTTTCAGGTTATGTCGATATAGGACTAGTTTTACTGTGGATATAGATACTTTTGTACCTGTTTCCTCCAGAATCTTCACAAGGTCCTTTGCTGTTGTTCTGGGATTGATTTGCACTTTTTGCACAAAAGTACGTTCATCTCTAGGAGACAGAACGTGTCTCCTTCCTGAGCGGTATGACGGCAGCGTGGTTCCATGGTGTGTATACTTGCGTACTACTGTTTGTACAGATGAACGTGGTACCTTATCTTATGTCATGCTGTCAAGGAACCTGAGACAGAGATTGAAGACCACAGTGGTAAAGTTTGTGGGAAATGACTACAGCTAAAAGGAGAGGATAGCCAATGCTATAACAAATGTAAAATAGATTAGAGAGGAGACTTAGAATTGGTGAGAGGGCTTTGTCCCTTCTGATAATTCTGTGATCAGCATACACCACTGTGTCACTAGTAATGATGCACCGATATGCCATTTTTGGCCGATACTGATAACCAATATTTTATATTTTAGCGGCCTTTTAAGCATTCTAGTACTGTTAAATAGTTAAAACACAAACATGGGAGCAGCGGTCTAAGGCACTGCATCTCAGTGCAAGAGGCGTCACAACAGTCCCTGGTTCGAATCCAGGCTGTATCACATCCGGCCGTGATTGGGAGTCCCATAGTGCGGTGCACAATTGGCCCAGCGTTGTCCGGGCCGTCGTTGTAAATAAGAATTTGTTCTTAACTGACTTGCCTACTAAATAAAGGTTACACACACACACACCACACTGACCAAAAAGTTATTTTGTTGGCATTTACTTATGTCCCCATTACCAGGAAAACATAATCAAAACCTATTTATTTAACTTACTTGCTGTACTGTTTCGTTGTTTAGTCGTTTCATTCTCAACCAGGATTTCGATGGAACGGCATTTGGGTCTTTGCGTGTCAAAAAGATATACGTCGAATAGCACTATTTGACGTGTCAAATAAGCTTGTTGACCAATCAGGACCTGAATATGACTGCACGTCGCATAATAATTTAACGCGTTCATACACTTTTTACTTAGTTATTACACATTGAGTACACTATCACTCGTATATCATATGTCACAACGATTCATCGATACATATGCTATGATGCTGGTAAAGTTGTCTCGCGCACCTACAGTGCTGGTCAGTAAAAAGCGAGCTAGCTCATGGCTAGAAACAATGTTCTTCCCCAAAAACATAGCAAAACAACAACTTGTTTCAGTAGCTATATAGTTAGCTAGCTAGCTAACTATATAGCTAGGTGTCATCTAAAATAACCCTCATTTATAAGACGGTTCTTATTTGATTAATGGTGGTCGGACCTATCTATGTGACGCTAGCCACAATAGTGGACTTTGCGGTTAGCCTTCAAAATAAAAGTATGTCATTGACAGTGATGCAAATTAATACAAATAGTAGAATTATGCCATAATTGAATAGATCATGCTAAAATTATTGTCTTTTGTTGATTTTATACAATCTGTTCAAATCATACTGGATGTATTATACTTTAGAATTGCATTGGGGGCATACTTATTTCACTGTAAAGCCTTACCCCATGTCATTGCTCCACAATCCATAGGTATCAGTCTACTCCGTGACACCCAGAGAACATGAGCGTCGTAGCTCTTATTGCAGGACTCTGAAACAACTGAATTGAGACACATTTGTCAACCTATGTGTATTGAACACTATTCCCGAGGAAACACAATACTGCGTGGATATTTTGGAGTCTGATAACTCTGAGGACGTTGGGAAAAATATCTTGGGTATTGAGTAGACTGATACCCAATTTCATTGATCCCCAATCCTTAGGTAAAGCTGTACAGTGCAAAATGAATGTCAATACACACAATAAGCTGACTGGGGAGGTGATTTCACACAGTCACAGTCCCACAATAAGAGCTACAACGCTAATATTTGTGTAAATTCTTCACAGTTGTGTTCTGTGGGTGTCACCGAGTAGACTGATACCCCATGTCATTGCTTCACATTCCAACCTTTGTTTAACATTATCTAGTATAAATATGGCATGATTCCACAAATTGCAAACTTCTGCATCACTTTCAAAGAGGTACTTTTATTTTGAAGGCAAATGGCAAATTCCACTATTGTGCCTAATCCTTATTGTGGCTTGCTTCACAACGCATAACCCGGTCCGGTCGACCATCACTAGCCAGATGAAGCTAGCTAGCTGGCTGCTTATAACGTTAGCTTTGGGCAACAGGGTTAAGTAGCTGGCTAGCTATTTATTTTCATGAACTGAATTTCAATTTCCATAGGCGAACAACAAGTGGCTACCTAGCTAGTACTTACTCACAAGGATTCCTAAATCATTGCTAAGAATAATGAAAATGACTGCAGTTTCTACTGGTCATTGTTTTCAGGCTGGTTGTATTGGTGCTAGCTTGGTACCAAGCTAAAGCTAGCTAGCTACTTGCGGTCGGACAAATAATGCTTTATTACCAATGCGGTATTGTAAACACATCTTTCGTGGCCGGTGTTTACTTTTTTGTACAGCTTTGACAGTGCTACTGATAAGAGTAGTAGTGGCGCTTGGCTTGCACTTGCAAGTTCAGAACACACAACTTTCTATAATAGAACTGTGTTATTTGACGTGTATCTTTTTTGACATGCAAAAGACCCAAACAGCGTTCCATAGTATGTCGTGAAGCTAATAGCAGTGACTCTATTACAGTGTAACTCCGGTAGGGCAACATCTGAAAACTAGCTCACTTGGTAACCTTACCTTAGTGTGTACCGGTGTTCGACCAGTCGCGAAAGCCAACATCACCCACGACAGAGAACGGTTGATTGTCAAGGGAAATTCATTCCATTATCTAGGCGTTAATGGTTTTCTCCTTTTAAGTTTTCATAATTTTTCAAATGACTGCTCGACTTGTTGACTGCTCGCTCCACACAGCAGACATTGTGGGCTAGGTTAGGAATACACATGCAACATTTTACGTGGCGTCATTACATCATGTACCTACGTTATATAGGTATGCACGTCAGCTTTGACATAGGTTTTGCACATCGGCATTAAACTAGACATTGGGCCGATACCGATGTTGGCATTTTTAGCTAATTCCGATATGTTCACCGACTATTGTGCATCACTAGTCATGCTAGCCGGTTCTTCTTGGTTCTGTCACATTAGGAAATGTAGCTGGCTACATTCTTTCTATAATAAACATTAGACATAGGATGGCCATGTGTCGTTTTTGCTAAAAAGACCTTGCTTTTTCATTGTAAGCTCATTTACTTGTGTGGCTGCTAGCCAAATAGCGTTGCACTTCTGTTGTCATCTGATGAATATGTTACACTCATTTATTTTCTGTGAAGGAAAACTATAGTTGCACGTCCCTAATCACTCCATTGAAGCAAAAAACACAGCTGACCTTCAATATAAAACACAACCCTGTCAATACACAGCTGGATTCACCTCCTCCCGCTTTCTCCTATTGTGCTATTTACAAACACATGACTTGCTCAACCATTCTGGTGAACTACGGTAAGCTTCATAATGTGACTGGTGAAATTAAGAACGTGTATGCTTTATCTCCTAACGTATTGCACAAGTTAACTGCAGGTATTCACTTAAGTAGCTTCAAATATTAACATTTATTGAATAACTTCTAAGAAATAGTTTCAACGGTATTGAAAAACCATTGCATGGCAATTTCCAAACACCCTGGTATACGGTCAGTGGTGGAAAAAGTACTCAATTCTCATACTTAAGTAAAAGTAAAGTTACTTAATAGAAAATGACAAGTAAAAGTGAGTCACCCAGTAAAATAATACTTCAGTAAAAGTATTTGGTTTTAAATATACTTCAGTATCAAAAGTAAATGTAGTTGCTAAAATATACTTAAGTATCAAAAGTAAAAGTACTAATAATTTAAAATACTTTATATTAAGCAAACCAGACAGCACAATTTTCTTGTTTTTATTTATTTACGGATAGCCAGGGTCACACTTCAACACTAAGACATAATTTTAAAAACAAAGCATTTGTGTTTAGTGAGTCCGCCAGATAAGAGGCAGTAGGGATGATCAGGGATTCTTTCATTTTTATTTTTTTTATTTCACCTTTATTTAACCAGGTAGGCTAGTTGAGAACAATTTCTCATTTACAACTGCGACCTGGCCAAGATAAAGCAAAGCAGTTTGACACAGAGTTACACATGGAATAAATAAGCCAGTAACACAATAAACAAGTCAATGACACAGTAGAAAAAAAGAAAGTCTATATACAGTGTATGCAAAAGGCATGAGGAGGTAAGCCATAGTAGCGAAATAATTACAATTTAGCAGATTAACACTGGAGTGATAAATGAGCAGATGATGAAGTGCAAGTAGAGATACTGGTGTGCAAAAGAGCAGAAAAGTAAATTAAAACAGTATGGGGATGAGGTAGGTAGATTGGGTGGGCAATTTACAGATAGACTATGTACAACTGCAGCGATCGGTTAGCTGCTCAGATAGCTGATGTTTAAAGTTGGTGAGGGAAATATAAGTCTCCAGCTTCAGCGATTTTTGCAATTCATTCCAGTCACTGGCAGCAGAGAACTGTAAGGAAAGGCAGCCAAATGAGGTGTTGGCTTTGGGGATGATCAGTGAGATATACCTGCTGGAGCGCGTGCTACTGGTGGGTGTTGTTATCGTGACCAGTGAACTGAGATAAGGCGGAGCTTTACCTAGCATAGACTTATAGATGACCTGGAGCCAGTGAGTCTGGCGACGAATATGTAGCGAGGGCCAGCCGACTAGAGCATACAGGTCTCAGTGGTGGGTGGTATAAGGTGATTTGGTAACATAACGGATAGCACTGTGATAGACTGCATCCAATTTGCTGAGTAGAGTGTTGGAGGCTATTTTGTAGATGACATCGCCAAAGTCGAGGATCGGTAGGATAGTCAGTTTTACTAGGGTAAGTTTGGCGGCGTGAGTGAAGGAGGCTTTGTTGCGAAATAGAAAGCCGATTCTAGATTTGATTTTGGATTGGAGATGTTTAATGTGAGTCTGGAAAAAGTTTACAGTCTAGCCAGACACCTAGGTATTTATAGTTGTCCACATATTCTATGTCAGAACCGTCCAGGGTGGTGATGCGAGTTGGCGGGCGGGTAGCGAACGGTTGAAAAGCATGCATTTGGTTTTACTAGTGCTTAAGAGCAGTTGGAGGCCACGGAAGGAGTGTTGTATGGCATTGAAGCTCGTTTGGAGGTTAGTTAGCACAGTGTCCAACGAAGGGCCAGAAGTATACAGAATGGTGTCGTCTACGTAGAGGTGGATCAGGGAATCGCCGCAGCAAGAGCGACATCATTGATATATACAGAGAAAAGAGTCGGCCCGAGAATTGAACCCTGTGGTACCCCCATAGAGACTGCCAGAGGTCCGGACAACAGGCCCTCCGATTTGACAAACTGTACTCTGTCTGCAAAGTAGTTGGTGAACCAGGCGAGGCAGTCATTAAAGAAACCAAGGCTATTGAGTCTGCCGATTTTAGAATACGGTGATTGACAGAGTCGAAAGCCTTGGCCAGGTCAATGAAGACGGCTGCACGGTACTGTCTTTTATCGATGGCGGTTATGATATCGTTTAGTACCTTGAGCGTGGCTGAGGTGCACCCTGTGACCGGCTCGGAAACCAGATTGCACAGCAGAGAAGGTACGGTAGGAATCGAAATGGACAGTGATCTGTTTATTAACTTGGCTTTCGAAGACTTTTTAGAGAGGCAGGGCAGGATAGATATAGGTCTATAGCAGTTTGGGTCTAGAGTGGGGGATGACCGCGGCAGCTTTCCAATCTTTAGGGATCTCGGACGATACGAAAGAGGCTGAACAGGCTGGTAATAGGGGTTGCAACAATGGCGGCGGATAGTTTTAGAAAGAGAGGGTCCAGATTGTCTAGCCCAGCTGATTTGTACGGGACCAGGTTTTGCAGCTCTTTCAGAACATCTGCTATCTGGATTTGGGTGAAGGAGAAGCTGGGGAGGCTCGGGCGAGTAGCTGCGGGGGGGGGGGGGGGGGGACAGAGCTGTTGGCTGGGGTTGGAGTAGCCAGGAGGAAAGCATGGCCAGCCGTAGAGAAATGCTTATTTAAATTTTCGATTATCATGGACTTGTCGGTGGTGACTGCGTTACCTAGCCTCAGTGCAGTGGGCAGCTGGGAGGAGGTGCTCTTGTTCTCCATGGACTTTAGTGTCCCAAAACTTTTTGGAGTTTGAGCTACAGGATGCAAATTTCTGCTTGAAAAAGCAGTGTATTGGTTCCTGACTTCCCTGAACAGTTGCATATTGCGGGGACTATTCGATGCTATTGCAGTCCGCCACAGGATGTTTTTGTGCTGGTCAAGGGCAGTCAGGTCTGGAGTGAACCAAGGGCTATATCTGTTCTTAGTTCTGCATTTTTTGAAAGGAGCATGCTTATTTAAGATGGTGAGGAAATTACTTTTAAAGAACAACCAGGCATCCTCGACTGACGGGGTGAGGTCAATATCCTTCCAGGATACCCGGGCCAGGTCGATTAGAAAGGCCTGCTCGCAGAATTGTTTTAGGGAGTGTTTGACAGTGATGAGGGGTGGTTGTTTGACCACGGATACAGGCAATGAGGCAGTGATCGCTGAGATCCTGATTGAAAACAGCAGAGGTGTATTTGGAGGGCAAGTTGGTCAGGATAATGTCTATGAGGGTGCCCATGTTTACGGATTTAGGGTTGTACCTGGTGGGTTCCTTGATGATTTGTGTGAGATTGAGGGCATCTAGCTTAGATTGTAGGACTGCCGGGGTGTTAAGCATATCCCAGTTTAGGTCACCTAACAGAACGAACTCTGAAGCTAGATGGGGGGCGATCAATTCACATATGGTGTCCAGGGCACAGCTGGGAGCGGACGGGGGTCGATAACAGGCGGCAACAGTGAGAGACTTATTTCTGGAGAGATTCATTTTTTAAATTAGTAGTTTGAACTGTTTGGGTATAGACCTGGAAAGTATGACAGAACTTTGCAGGCTTTCTCTGCAGTAGATTGCAACTCCTCCCCCTTTGGCAGTTCTATCTAGATGGAAAATGTTGTAGTTGGGTATGGAAATCTCAGAATTGTTGGTGGCCTTCCTAAGCCAGGATTCAGACATGGCAAGGACATCAGGGTTGGCGGAGTGTGCTAAAGCAGTGAGTAAATCAAACTTAGGGAGGAGGCTTCTGATGTTAACATGCATGACACCAAAGCTTTTTTGATCACGTAAGTCAACAAATGAGGGTGCCTGGGGACACGCAGGGCCTGGGTTTACCTCCACATCACCCGAGGAACAGAGGAGGAGTAGGATGAGGGTACGGCTAAATGCTATCAAAACTATTCGTCTAGAGCGTTGGGGACAAAGAATGATAGGAGCAGATTTCGGGTCGTGGTAGAATAGATTCAGGGCATAATGTGCAGACAGGGGTATGGTGGGGTGCGGGTACAGCGGAGGTAAGCCCAGGCACTGAGTGATGATAAGAGAGTTTGCATCTCTGGACATGCTAGTTCTAATGGGTGAGGTCACCACATGTGTGGGAGGTGGGACACAGGAGGTATCAGAGGTATGAGTGGAACTAGGGGCTCCATTGTAAACTAAAACGATGATAACTAACCTAAACAACAGTATACAAGGCATATTGACATTTGAGAGAGACATAAAGCGAGGCATAAAGCAATCACAAGTGTTGATTGGGAGAGCTAGCTAAGACAACAATAGGTAAGACAACAACAGCTAATCAGCTAAAACAATAACAGGTAAAATGGCAATGAATGGGCAGAGAGGGTCGGTTATCTACACATAGGGCCTGAGTTCGCGGCTGGGGCCGACAGATAAACAAACAAATAAAAATAAACAGATAAACAAAAATAAACAGAATGGAGTACTGTGATTAATGGACAGTCCAGCAGGCATCAGCTATGTAGCCAAGTGATCATAGGGTCCAGGATGGGGGCGGCAGGTAGCTTAGTGGTTAGAGCATTGGGCCAGTAACCGATCGAATCCCGGAGCTGACAAGGTAAAAATCTGTTGTTCTGCCCCTGAGCAAGGCACTGTTCCCCGGGCGCCGACGACGTGGATGTCGATTATGGCAGTCCCCCTCACCTCTCTGATTCAGAGGGTTAAATGCGGAATACACATTTCAGTTGAATGCATTCAGTTCAACAACTGACTAGGTATCCCCCTTTCCCTTTCTCTTCATAAGTGTGTGAATTGGACCATTTTCTGTCCTGCTAAGCATTCAAAATGAGTACTTTTGGGTGTAGGGAAAATGTATGGAGTAAAAAGTACATAATTTTCTTTAGGAATCTAGTGAAGTAAAAGTAAAGTACAGATACCCCCAAAAATTACTTAAGTAGTACTTTAAAGCATTTTTACTTAAGAACTTTACACCGCTGTATATGGTGTGTATATACTAGGGCCGGGCAAAATGACCAAAATATCATATTTTTTAATTGACGATATTTTATGTTTTTGAATACAAAAAATTCTAAATTTGCTTTTAATAGTGCGTGACCCTAGGGTAGCAACAATTAGGGCTGTCCCGACAAAAAAAAAATCTTTGTTGACCGATCCTGTTCTTTTGACCAATCAATTGGTCGAAATATTGAAACGTATTTTTCCATATATAGATATGTGTTTGAATAAAATCAACTACATATGCACTTTTTTATTTATTTATTTGACCTTTATTTAACTAGGCAAGTCAGTTAAGAACAAATTCTTTATTTTCAATGACGGCCTAGGAACAGCGGCCTAGGAACTGCCTTGTTCAGGGGCAGAACGACAGATTTTTACCTTGTCAGCTCGGAGATTCGATCTAGCAACTTTTCGGTTACTGGCCCAACGCTCTAACCACTAGGCTACCTGCTGCCCCACTGACCTTGTCTAATGCTTTAAGCACACTGTTTGATTAGATAATAAAGACACACAAATTACTCAAAGAGCCTGATGGTCACACTGTTTAAAAAACAAATGACAGCGTGTGACTGGTGCACGTTGTCTCTCTCTCCTCCCTACTGCAGCGAAAAGGCACCACAGCACAGGAAGTGTTTATTGCGCTGTCCGTGCTGAAGCTGCTACATTATTTCAGCCATTTAGTTTCTTACTTGTTTGACTGAAAAGTTCTGTTACTGAAATTCCCTAATTTGCTTAGGAAAAACATTCCCTATTCGCTCAACACTTGCTCTCTTTACGTGAAACATATAAGCATCGCATGCATGTGAACAATATGGTCTGAGCTATAGCCTATCATAATCGCATCAATAAATTGGTTATACCAAACTCCGAACACAGTAACACATGACAGCAAAATGGATGCGGCGCATGTGAAAAAGAAACTGGAAACGGCTGAATGTTTACTGGTTGCTCAGGAGGGAAAGGGTAAGTCAGATCTGTGGAAGACATTTGACTTAGTTGTGGAAGCTACTGGAGATCCAGATAAAGGAGGGTATAGGATCACGCATCCTGAGAGTATTATGTGTGCCCGAACAGTTGCTGTTAGATTACAATATATATTTTTTGGAACAGTGTAAAGAACACTAAATAAGTGTATCAGAGAGTCTGTTTTAACGTAAAAAAAATATATATATATATATATCACCCTTTTATTACAGCAGTATAAAAACGGTTGCATGCATTCGTGAATTGCGTTTGATTTATTGTTTAGGCAAATTATTCAAAGCTCCATATTTGTTTAATTTTTAAACTACAATCCTTGATTGCATTTCAAAGCATGGATGGATGAATGAATGATTGATATTGTTGCCAATATATTGAAATATAGGCCTAATTAAGTTACGGAATTAAGACTAAACAGGACGCGCTCTTAGGCCTACAGCTCGATGGTGGTTATACAAGGATGCTATATTAAGCCTACTGATAACAACATTACATTATTATAATGATGATTATAATAATAACAATAAGAAGAGGGTATAGGAGCGAGAGCTGCGTGCATATTGTGCCAAACAGATGTTAGATTACAGTTATTTTTCTGCCTGTTTGGAACAGTGTAAACAACACTGAATAAATTATAAGTAATACCAGTCTGTTCTAATGTAAAACATTTTTAAAGCCTTTATTACAGCATAGCAAAGATAATACAGCATAGCAAAGATTAGAAACAGCTCAATCTGTGAAATTGCTTTATCTGACATTTGCTGTTGCATGAGGCTTGGTGCTCATGGAATTAGTAGGATATTAAACAAACACTCAAACAGGCAACAGAAGCAGGATCTGTAATATTTATGTAGATATATATATATAGGGATGATTTATAAAGCCAGGCATATTTAACAGTTGGGTTATTGATTATAGACCTAATTAAGTTGGTTTCTTCTCTCCTCACTTTTCTTAGACAATTAGGCTAAGGCAAGGGCTGTTTACTCATCTCTGCCGCTGCTGCCTCCGCCACATTGTTCTCAATCTCAATATGCTGTTTAACTTTGCTATTATGCACATAGCAACATAGGGAAAGGCGCAAATTCTACGGTGCGCTGAAGATCGTTTCAGAACCGTGGACAGCGACCGTATCCAATGGGAGAGTGCATTTGTTCTAAAATAATATTAGATTTATTAGTGTTGCACCATAATTTTTTAATATAATATAACCATATACAATTTCAGTATCACGTCTTAGTGGTGGACTGTGCCATCCACGTGGCCTCCGCAATGGATTAGTTCACTCAGTCAGGCGCGAATCAGAGTGGTGTCTTGTGCAACATAAAAAAATGAATACAAATAATTGCGACTGGTCGACTAAATGGGGTCAGCCCTACATCACACATATTCTAAGTGATTTCAATGGGTCTTTCTCCATTCTGATTGTTTTATACTAATCAATTCAACCAAAAACAATTTTCATTTGAGGTAATTTCCACACTGCCACATAGGGCTGCACGATATGGGCAAACAACCTAGGCATTCTTTTTTACCAAATGTTGCAATTGCGATTGACTTGCGATTTAGAGTAAAACACTTTGGTGAACTGTTGGAATCATGGAAATAGAATGATTATTCTAAATCTATAGTTCTTTGAATACAGTGTTTGACATGACAACGAATTAAAATGCCAGGGAACAGTTATTGTGATAGGGTAGGAAGCAGTGTTTCCTAGGGGACCTTGGACTACATGAAATGTTTTCTCTTAGCTACTTCATGTAGCTAACGTTCATTCTTCACGTATTCCGCTTTTATTTAGAAGATACTGACTGGAATGAAGATGAATACTCTGCTGTCAGTCAGCTATCTGAGAGGCATGCTGACTTCTAGAAGTACAACTCTACTCCGTGAAAGATTTTAGCATTGTGCAAAGGAAATGTAGCTCACTGCTGTGCAGCCGGTAACATTTCTACTTGTCGTAGCTTAAGCTAAGAGGGCTTTGACTGTCTTCCTCTCGTCCAGATGAGGACGTCCCTGCAGATACGGTTGTTTTGACTGTGTCCTCTCTTCCTCTCCAGATGAGGACGTCCCTGCAGATATGGTTGTTTTGACTGTGTCCTCTCTTCCTCTCCAGATGAGGACGTCCCTGCAGATATGGTTGTTTTGACTGTGTCCTCTCTTCCTCTCCAGATGAGGACGTCCCTGCAGATATGGTTGTTTTGACTGTGTCCTCTCTTCCTCTCCAGATGAGGACGTCCCTGCAGATATGGTTGCAGAAGAATCCGGTCCAGGAGCTCAGAATAGTCCGTACCAACTTAGAAGAAAGTCTCTACTTCCCAAGAGAACAGCAGCGTGTCCAGCAAAGACTAACATGGAGGTGAGTCATTAGAATGGGATGTGTCCCAAATGGCTCCCTATATAGTGCACTATGCCCCGGTCAAAAGCAGTGCACCATATAGATAGACATATGTTATGTAAAACAAACATGATGCCTCTGACATGTAGAATAATGAATAATTTTATCTCTACTCATGACATTTCTATCTGTTTGCCTGCTGAACATGGATCTGCCATAATGAATCAGCTAGCTCACTTAACTCGGGCTGTTGAGTGCCACTGGTTATAAAGACATATTGCAGACATTATAACCTAGACTGTTGAGCAATATCAGTGGGAAATGCATTCCACCCACAATGGTGTCTTCTTTAGCATGTCGTCCTTTCACCCACGGGCTGAATTTGATAATTCATCTGTCCTCTTTGCATAATTGATTAGTATTTCACTAGCGGTAGTGATTAATTGAAGAATTTGATTTATTAAAAACAATGCTGAAATATTGATACGGTCGTTTTAAGCAGATGACCACTGTCTGTTCTATCAAAACGTGTCAAAGCTATCAAGGCTTATAACAATCTGTTTTACATTTTTATGAGCAGGGTGCTTCCACTTCAGCCACAGAAGACTTTGGCCATCGGGCAAAACGTGCCAGAGTGTCAGGAAAGTCTCAAGAGTTACCAGGTAAAATAATACTTTGATCTTAGACTTTTTGTTGAATTTTGATGTATTAGAATCACTGTCCTGTCACTTCTCACCTCTGGCTAATCTTACAAAAATCTTTAAAAGACAACAATGACATACACAATGCAGTAAAACCAGAGACAAAGGTTTTGGAGAGTTGTTGAAGATGTTGGTTAACATGTTATGAGAATTAGAGGTAAAAAATGCCCCTACTCTCTGTGTTGGACCTTGTTTCTGTCCAGCTCCTGTTATTACTTTGATGTGTGAAAACCTCCATTAATAAAGTGTCCATCTCGTTGCTTTCACCACTAGCAGCGCCTGCGGAGCACTACCTCGAGGAGAAGCTGCCAGACGAGGTGGTTCTGAAGATCTTCTCCTACTTGCTGGAGCAGGACCTGTGTCGCGCAGCATGTGTCTGCAAACGCTTCAGTGAACTGGCCAATGATCCCATCCTCTGGTGAGTGGCTGTTTCGGCTGTCCCTGTGTCTCTGTCTGGTTGGCTGTCTGTTTCAAATCAAATTGTATTTGTCACATGCGCAGAATACAACCAGTGTAGACCTTAGCATGAAATGCTTACTTACAAGCCCTTAACCAACTTTGCAGTTCAATAAATAGTTAAGACAATATTTACTAAATAAACAAAAAAATGTAATATAAAGTAACACAATAAAATAACAATGAGGCTATATACAGGGGGTACCGGTACCGAGTCAATGTGCGGGGGTACAGGTTAGTCGAGATAATTTGTACACGTAAGTAGGGAATGACTATGCATAGATAATAAACAGCGAGTAGCAGCAGTGTAAAAATGGGCGGAGGGGAGGGGTCAATGTAAATAGTCCGGTGGCCATTTGAGTAATTGTTCACCAGTCTTATGGCTTGGGGGTAGAAGCTGTTAAGGAGCCTTTTGGACCTAGACTTGGCGTTCTGGTACCGCTTGCCGTGCGGTAGCAGAGATAACAATCTATGACTTGGGTGACTGGAGTCTCTGACAATTTTTGGGGCCTTCCTCTGACACCGCCTAGTATATAGGTCCTGCATGGCAGGACACTTGGCCCCAGTGATGTACTGGGCCATACGCACTACCCTCTGTAGCGCCTTATGGTCGGATGCTGAGCAGTTGCCATACCAGGCGGTGATGCAACTATTCAGGAATCTCTCAATGGTGCAGCTATAGAACTTTTTGAGGATCTGGGGACCCATGCCAAATCTCTTCAGTCTCCTGAGGGGAAAAAGGTGTTGTCGTGCCCTCTTCATGACTGTCTTGGTGTGTTTGGACTATGGTAGTTTGGTGGTGATGTGGACAGCAAGGAACTTGAAACTCTCGACCCGCTCCACTTCAGCCCTGTCGATGTTAATGGGGGCCTGTTCGGCCCTCCTTTTCCTGTAGTCCACGATCATCTCCTTTGTCTTGCTCACATTGAGGGAGAGGTTGTTGTCCTGGCACCACACTGCCAGGTCTCTGACCTCCCTATAGGCTGTCTCATCATTGTCGGTGATCAGGCCTACTACTGTTGTGTTGTCAGCAAACTTAATGATGGTGTTGGAGTCGTGCTTGGCCACGCAGTCGTGGGTGAACAGGGAGTACAGGTGGGGACTGAGCACGCATGTTGTGGGTCAGTGTGGCAGATGTGTTGTTGCCTACCCTTGCCACCTGGGGGCGGCCCGTCAGGAAGTCCAGGATCCATTTGCAGAAAGAGGTGTTTAGTCCCAAGTTCCTTAGCTTAGTGATGAGCTTTGAGGCACTATGGTGTTGAACACTGAGCTGTAGTCAATGAATAGCATTCTCACATAGGTGTTATTTTTGTCCAGATGGGAAAGGGCAGTGTGGATTGAGATTGTGCCATCTGTGGATCTGTTGGGGCGTTATGCGATTTGTAGTGGATCTAAGGTTTCCGGGATGATGGTGTTGAAGTGAGCCATGACCAGCCTTGTTTGACTGGTTGTGTGTGTCTGGATGGAGAGACACACTGCCATGTGTTCTGTCTGGATGGATGGTGAGACCATAGCAATAGAATGGACATCCCCATTCAAGTCCCTCCCGCATCCCTTTCCCTCCCGCACCACTCAGTTAATCAGCAGTTTCATCAAGCCGATGCACAGAATCTATTCTTGATCACATAGTGAGTTGTCAATTTGGATGCAAGGTGATTTGTAGACCAGTGATTCTGTACAGTCTGACTGCAATGGTCCAATCTGGAACACGCACCATGTCCCCCCCCCCCGAGTGTTGTCACATGAAGTAACCCTGTCTGATGGTGTCTGTCTGTGTGCCTTGCTTTGCTTCACAGGAAGAGGCTGTACATGGATGTGTTTGAGTACACGCGTCCCATGATGCACCCTGAGGCGGGGAAGTTCTTCCAGATTAACCCAGAGGAGTACGAGCAGCCCAACCCGTGGAAGGAGAGCTTTCAGCAGCTGGTAGGACTATGACCTCTATACCCTCACTGTTACCGCTCACCTCTGATCTCAGGACAGTGATTGTTTACAGTTACCTCTGACCTCTACCCTCACTGTCGTCACTTACCTCTGACTTCTGTAAACTCACACTGTACTCTGACCTCTGTAAACCTTCACTGTCCTAACTTTTACTGTTACTCAACCATATACAGTCCATTTGGAAAGTATTCAGACCCCACGTCTGTAGCCATGAAGTGCTTTGAAAGGCTGGTCATGGCTCACATCAACACCATTATCCCAAAAACTATAGACCCACTCCAATTTGGATACCGCCCCAACAGATGATGCAATCTCGATTGCACTCCACACTGCCCTTTCCCACCTGGACAAAAGGAACATCTACGTGAGAATGCTATTCATTGACTACAGCTCAGCGTTCAACACCGTATTGCCCTCAAAGCTCATCACTAAGCTAAGGACTCTGAAACTAAACACCTCCCTCTGCAACTGGTTCCTGGACTTCCTGACGGGCCACCCCCAGGTGGTAAGGGTAGGTAACAACACATCTGCCACACTGATCCTCAACACGGGCCCCTCAGGGGTGCGTGCTCAGTCCCCTCCTGTACTATCTGTTCACCCATGACTGCATGGCCAGGCACGACTCCAACACCATCATTAAGTTTGCCAACGACAAAACAGTGGTAGGCCTGATCACCGACAACAATAAGACAGCCTATAGGGAGGAGGAAAAAGACCTGGCAGTGTGGTGCCAGGATAACATCCTCTCTCTCAACGTGGTCAAGACAAAGGAGATGATTGTGGACTACAGAAAAAGAGGAGCGAGCACGCCCCCATTTTCATCGATGGTGCTGTAGTGGAGAAGGTTGAGAGTTTCAAGTTCCTTGGTGTCTACATCACGAACATACTGTCATGGTCCAAACACACCAAGACAGATGTGAAAAGATTTGTCACGGGTCCTCAGATCTTCAAAGTTCTATAGCTGCACCACCAGCATCCTGACTGGTTGCATCACCGCCTGGTATGGCAACTGCTTGGCCTCCGACCGCAAGGCACTACAGAGGGTAGTGCGTATGGCCCAGTACATCACTAGGGCCAAGCTTCCTGCCATCCAGGACCTCTATACCAGGCGGTGTCAGAGGAAGGCCCCAAAAATTGCCAAAGACTCTAGCCACCCTAGTCATAGACTGCTCTCTGCTACTTCATGGCAAGCAGTACCGGAGTGCCAAGTCTAGGTCCAAAAGGCTTCTTAACAGCTTCTACCCCCAATCCATAAGACTCCTGAACAGCTAATCAACTGGCTACCTGGACTATTTGCATTGTCCCCATCCCCATTTTTACGCTGATGCTACTCTGTTTATTATTCATGCATAGTCACTTTACCTCTACCTACATGTACATATTACTTCAATTACCTGGACTAACCGGTGCCCCTGCACATTGACTCTGTAACGGTATCCCCTGTATATTGCCTCGCTACTGTTATTTTATTGTTGCTCCTTAGTTATTTTTTATTTTATCTATTTATTTTTTACTTCAGTATATTTTTGTAAATACTTTCTTAACTAACAATACAGTTAAGAAAAAAAGTGTTAAGGGCTTGTAAGTAAGCATTTCACTGTAAGGTGAATTTCTGTATTTGGCGCATGTGACAAATACAAATTGATTTGTTACAGCTTTATTCTAAAATGGATTTAAAAAAAATCCTCATCAATCACAATACCCCATAATGACAAAGCAAAAAGTTTGTACATTTGCAAATTTATTCAAAATAAAAAGCTGATATCACATTTTACTCAGTACCTTGTTGAAGCACCTTTGGCAGTGACTTCAGCCTCGAGTCTTTTGGGGTATGATGCTACAAGCTTGGCACAACTGTATTTGGGGAGTTTCTCCCATTCTTCTCTGCAGATCCTCTCAAGCTCTGTCAGGTTGGATGGGGAGCGTCGCTGCACAGCTATTTTCAGGTCTCTCCAGAGATGTTCAAGTCCGGGCTTTGGCTGGGCCAATCAAGGACATTCAGAGACTTGTCCCAAAGCCACACCTGCGTTGTCTTGTCTGTGTACTTAAGGTCATTGTCCTGTTGGAAGGGGAACCTTCACCCCAGTCTGAGGTCCTGAGCGCTCTGGAGCAGGTTTTCATCAAGGATCTCTCTGTACTGACTAGTCTCCCAGTCCCTGCCGCTGAAAAACATCCCCACAGCATGACGCTAGAGGAGTGGCTTCCGTCTGGCCACTCTACCATAAAGGCCTGATTGGTGGAGTGCTGCAGAGATGGTTGTCCTTCTGGAAGGTTCTCCCATCTCCACAGAGGGACTCTGGAGCGCTGTCAGAGTGACCATCGGGCTCTTGGTCACCTCCCTGATCAAGGCCCTTCTCCGATTGCTCAGTTTATCTGGGTGGCCAGCTCTTGGAAGAGTCTTGATGGTTCCTAACTTCTTCCATTTAAGAATGCTGGAGGCCACTGTGTTCTTGGGGACCTTCAATGTTGCAGAAATGTTTTGGTACCCTTCCCCAGATCTGAGGCCTCGACACAATCCTGTCTCAGAGTTCTATGGACAATTCCTTCAACCTCATGGCTTGGTTTTTGCTCTGACATTCACCGTCAACTGTGGGACCATATATAGACAGGTGTGTGCCTTTCCAAATCATGTCCAATCAATTGAATTTACCACAGGAGGACTCCAATCAACTTGTAGAAACATCTCAAGGATACTCAATGGAAACAGGATGCACCTGACCTCAATTTCGAGTCTCATAGGAAAGGGTCTGAATACTTATGTAAATAAGGTATTTGAGTTTTTTAAATTTGTAGTACATTTGCAAAAACATCTAAACTTTGTCATTTTGGAGTATTGTGTGTAGATTGAGGGAAATTGTGTATTTAATCCATTTTAGAATAAGGCTGTAACAAAATGTGGAAAAAGTGAAGGGGTCTGAATACTTTCTGAATGCATTGTAGATACTGCTGCTGCTGCTAAAACGTACTGTCAATAGTTTGTACAGATGTATGCATGCAAGAACAGAGTCTCAGTAATTCTATGGCGCAAGTAGTCCCAGTGGAATCTAATATCACTTGAGGTTGCTGTGATTCTAGAAGGAATCTCACCATAAGTATTACTGTGTTATAATAGCAATGGCTGGATTCGTTTTCTTTGTTGCTTTCAGTATAAAGGAGCACACGTGAAGACAGGCTTCGCAGAACACTTCTACAGTAATCCTGCCAGATACAAAGGAAGAGAGAACATGCTTGTAAGAGTTTGTTTGTTTCAGAGAGTTTAAGGGCCAGTTTCCTTGACACAGATTGAGCCTAGTCCTGTACTAAAATGCACACTGAATGAAGAATCTCAATTTATATAGGCCTAACTGTTTAGTTTAGGACTAGGCTTCTTAATCTGGGAAACTAGCCCAGAGAGTTCTGTTTGTTTTAAGGTTGTTATTGAGTGATTGGTCATCATGTGTTCACTGTGACTTGGCTTTAACACACTTCTCTGTTCTGCCTCTTCCTCAGTACTATGACACCATAGAGGATGCACTGGGGGGTGTTCAGGAGGCCCACTTTGACGGCCTCATATTCGTCCACTCTGGGGTCTACACTGACGAGTGGATCTACATAGAGTCACCCATCACAATGATCGGAGCTGGTACGTATTCATTATTGAGTTGACCTACTGTCTGTTCGTTGTCTATCTGTACCAGTGGTTCCCAAGCTTTTTTGGTTACTGTACCACCAAATACATTTTGCTCTGCTTGTAGGCCTGTGGTCTCAGGAGTCTTCTCAAGTACCCCCTGTGGATAGGCCAAGTACCCCCACTGAGTTATACCACTTGATCTGTTAACTAGGTTAATTGATTGTCATTGCTGGACACTTTTAGCCCGACGTTGTCTTTCTAACCTCGCCCTTTTAATCCTAGCGACGGTCATTTTTCAACAGCACCTGGTAAAGTAGCGGACAAAGTGATCATTGAGAACACCAGGGACTCCACATTTGTCTTCATGGAGGGCTCAGAGGACGCATACGTTGGCTACATGACCATCAAGGTGAGATATTATCCATGACTTATGTAATATGACTCTAGCCTAGCTGACTGTTTGTGTATGCCTGAACTCTGTACATTAGTGGTCCACATGTCATTGTAAATACAGCTGGTCTAAAACAAAAGGCAGTCTTGACATATCAGTTGTGGTTGTTAGTCATATGTTATGAATATGACTCATATCTTAGTAATATAATATATGCCATTTAGCAGAAGCTTTTATCCTGACGTTTGTAATGTCTTAGTCATGTAATTAACTTGTCTAACTCCCGTATGTTTGTGGTCCTTTAGTTTAATCCTGACGATAAGTCTGCCCAGCACCACAACGCCCACCACTGTCTGGAGATTACAGTCAACTGCAGCCCCAGCATTGACCACTGCATCATACGCAGCACTTGCACTGGTACCTTACAACACAATGTCTTCATCTCCCCACAGACCTACATGCCTTTCATAAAACATTGTATTAGCCTCTCAGACCTACTTAGTGCAGTCTAATTATGGGGAATTGATTGATTTTGTTATTTATAGGGCCTTTTCATTTTTGATTGCATTTTGACTCCCAAATGCATAATAATTATCATAGCGCATAGGCTTCTACTCTTTAAAGTAATGCTGGAGCTATGCTAGCTATTTTCAGTGTCTTCAACACATTCAATTGAGACAGTGGGTATCTGTCTGAGAAGTCTAACGTAGTTGATTCACGTGGCTCTAAGCATGCTGACCTTGCTGGCTCAACACTTGCTTGTTTCAGTGGGCTCAGCGGTCTGTGTGAGCGGCCAGGGAGCTTGTCCCACCATCAAACACTGCAACATCAGCGACTGTGAGAACGTGGGGCTTTACATTACCGACCATGCACAGGTAGGTAATGCAAACACACACACACCTCTCTCTTTCCTTATGGCACTTGATAACTCAAATAATCCCTTTTCCAAGATTCTGCTGTGAAACTGAAACTCTGTGTTTCCAGGGTATCTATGAGGACAACGAGATCTCCAACAACGCTCTGGCTGGGATCTGGGTGAAAAACCATGGCAACCCAATCATCAGACGGAACCACATCCACCATGGCAGAGACGTGGGCGTCTTCACTTTCGACCACGGCATGGTGAGATGACTCTCCATATTGGTCTGGTCTCTATTGGTCTGGTCTGGCTACCACTGAGATGACACTCCATATTGGTCTGGTCTCTATTGGTCTGGTCTGGCTACCACTGAGATGACACTCCATATTGGTCTGGTCTCTATTGGTCTGGTCTGGCTACCACTGAGATGACACTCCATATTGGTCTGGCCTCTGTTGGTCTGGTCTGGCTACTACTGAGATGACACTCCATATTGGTCTGGTCTGGCTACCACTGAGATGACACTCCATATTGGTCTGGCCTCTATTGGTCTGGTCTGGCTACCACTGAGATGACACTCCATATTGGTCTGGCTACCACTGAGATGACACTCCATATTGGTCTGGCCTCTATTGGTCTGGTCTGGCTACCACTGCGATGACACTCCATATTGGTCTGGTCTGGCTACCACTGAGATGACACTCCATATTGGTCTGGCCTCTATTGGTCTGGTCTGGCTACCACTGAGATGACACTCCATATTGGTCTGGCCTCTGTTGGTCTGGTCTGGCTACCACTGAGATGACACTCCATATTGGTCTGGTCTCTATTGGTCTGGTCTGGCTACCACTGAGATGACACGCCATATTGGTCTGGCCTCTGTTGGTCTGGTCTGGCTACCACTGAGATGACACTCCATATTGGTCTGGCCTCTGTTGGTCTGGTCTGGCTACCACTGAGATGACACTCCATATTGGTCTGGTCTGGCTACCACTGAGATGACACTCCATATTGGTCTGGTCTCTATTGGTCTGGTCTGGCTACCACTGAGATGACACTCCATATTGGTCTGGTCTCTATTGGTCTGGTCTGGCTACCACTGAGATGACACTCCATATTGGTCCATTGTGGCCAACTCATTGTCTACTGTAGTGACTTAAGGCGCCATCTCAATTCATCTTACCTCCACCTCTTGCATCCTCTCACCTATTGCAAGAGAAAGTCCAAGGTTTCTCCCCTCTGACCTTCTCCAATGTGTTTTGAGGAGGAGAGGATGCGAGGTAACAAGAAAAGAAGAATTGAGGAAGAACCTTAGTGTACTGTAGAACCTGTCTGCAGCCGTTTCTTCTTCTTAAAGAGAAGTGTTGGCTAGCAGTTTAATCCATGTGTAGGTTTTAGAGACGCACAGCTGATGTTAGTTACATAAGCCCTAATCCACAGCTTTTCCCTTTTAAAAACATGTAAATGTGTTCCTACTCACACTGTAGCTTAGTTACATAAGGCATCGGATTGAGGTAATTTTCTCAAGAGGAAAGAACCGTTTAGCACCTTGCTCTTCTGAAACGTATTAGAGAAGGTCCAAGGTTCCTCCCCACTGACCATCTTCTCCAATGCTTTTGGAAAAGGAGGCAAGGGGAGAGGATGCAACGAATCGAGAAAATCTGAATTGAGAAAGAGCCTTGGCATTCTGATTATTTTGACTGACTGTGACTGTCACCCCCTGCAGGGCTACTTTGAGAGCTGCAACATCCACAGGAACCGCATAGCTGGCTTTGAGGTGAAGGCGTACGCCAACCCCACGGTGGTGCGCTGTGAGATCCACCACGGACAGACGGGAGGGATCTACGTGCACGAGAAGGGCCGAGGGCAGTTCATCGAGAACAAGATCTATGCAAACAACTTTGCTGGAGTGTGGATCACCTCCAATAGTGATCCTACAATAAGGTTAGCGGGGTTTTAAAGTCAAACACTTTCTCTCTCTCTCCCCCCTCTCTTTCCCTCTTTCTATATCGCTCGCTTTGTTGTCTGTTATACAACCCATATTAAGTTAAATTGATTCTGATGTGTAAATGGATACTCTGATGAAATTTTTCCATGTTGTGTCAATCACAGGGGCAACGCTATCTTCAACGGTAACCAGGGCGGAGTTTACATATTCGGTGATGGGCGAGGCCTCATCGAGGGGAATGATATCTACGGTAACGCCTTGGCAGGGATCCAGATCAGGACGAACAGCTGCCCCATCGTACGACACAACAAGATCCACGACGGACAGCACGGGGGCATCTATGTGGTAAGTAGGGCTTTCTTATAACTTTTTTTTTTGTGTGTATTTAAAGAAAACATGTAGTCAAATGTGTAGCAAATACTTATGAGACTTATAGCTGTGGTTTATTTGCAATCCTTTAGCATCTGTAACTACTAGCCCACCTTATTAGTGTCTGAAAATAAAATGCTCTTAAACGCTAGGCAGGTAGCCAAGCGGCTAAGAGTGTTGGGTCAGTAACCGAAGGTTGTTGGTTTTAATCCCCGAGCCGACTAGGTGAAAAATCGGCCCATGTGCCCTTGAGCAAGGTACTTAACCCTAATTGCTCCTGTAAGTCGCTCTGGATAAGAGTGTCTGTCTGCTAAATGACGAAAATGTAAATTGATACAGAGCCATCTTGTAGTCAGTGGACTGAAAGACGGGACAGTTCTCGTTGGATAAGGGTATTAGTAATGTAATGAATCTGTGTGTCTCCCCTGTAGCATGAAAAGGGACAGGGGGTGATAGAGGAGAACGAGGTGTACAGCAACACGCTGGCAGGAGTCTGGGTGACTACAGGAAGCACACCTGTCCTCAGGAGGAACAGGATACACAGTGGGAAACAGGTACGGAGATGGCTCTATGGGCTACTCTGTTCAGATGGCTCTATGGGCTACTCATCTCTTACAGATGAATGAATGAAATTTGACAATAACCTGCAAACTAAACACTTTGCCTTGTGTGGGTCATACAGGTTGGCGTCTACTTCTACGACAACGGCCATGGAGTGCTGGAGGACAATGATATCTACAACCACATGTACTCCGGAGTTCAAATCAGGTCAGTGAGAGAGCAGGAACTCAAAATGAATGGCCAGCCATACAATGGGATCTAATGGCAACCTGTGTAGATCATGTAGTGTATGTTGTAATACATCACAGTGATATGAGCTCTTGTTATAGCACTATCAATGTTTTATTATATGCATTGACTGATTGATGGTTAATGTTTCCCACTGTAACAGAACTGGCAGCAATCCCAAAATCAGACGGAACAAGATCTGGGGAGGTCAAAATGGAGGCATTCTGGTTTACAACTCAGGTGAGAAACCAGTATCTATTATTCTGTCTTTATCCATCCCCCTCACTGCTTGATCTTGTCTGGATAGGGGTGAAGCAAGCACACGTTTTCTTCAGAATGTGTACCTGTCTACATTTTAAATTCATGTGCAGAACAGTGAAGACACCCTGGACTCACAGGTTCTGAGTGAAGTGGACCAATCAAATTCCTGTGTAATTCAGATGCTTCCTCATGAACCTTCTAACCAGGATAAATGAAAGGGAGACCTATTGGCTGTGTTTCAGGTTTGGGCTTCATCGAGGACAATGAGATCTTTGACAACGCCATGGCGGGGGTGTGGATAAAGACGGACAGCAACCCCACCCTCCGAAGGAATAAGATCCACGACGGGAGAGACGGAGGGATCTGTATATTCAACGGAGGACGAGGTTTACTGGAGGAGAACGATATATTCAGGAACGCCCAAGCAGGGGTCCTCATCAGCACCAACAGCCACCCCGTCCTGAGGAAGAACAGAATATTTGACGGCTTCGCTGCAGGTGCATTATGCAATGCTAGAAAGCAGGGTTCAATCCAGGTCGTGTTCATTAGGCACCACATAGTGGAAAGTGGAATGAAATGAGAGGGAGGGACTACCTGGATTTGTCCAATAAGAAATCCAAATGTTCTGTTTTCCATTGTGTGCCCTAATGAACACAGCCTAGCAGTATTTTGCTTTGTATCCTTTTGATTAATAGTAGACAAAGAGTGGGGCCCAATCCAAAATGTGGAAGTTTCACCATGTTGCTTATACCAATCAAATCCTCTTGGATCTCCACAAGTGCATAGAGCTTAGGGGTCAGGCCTGAATCTCCACTTCCTCCACGCTGATCCTGACCTGTCTCTGTCCACCAGGTATTGAGATCACCAATCATGCCACGGCAACCCTGGAGGGCAATCAGATCTTCAATAACCGCTTTGGAGGTTTGTTTCTCGCATCTGGTGTCAACGTTACAATGAAAGGTAAGGACAATGTGTCACCATGATGTGATTTGTGGATGTTTTACTCCTGGAATCTAGCATTGTAGGATCTACTTACATCAGTCAGTCTTTGTCAAAATTGAATTCTCTTAAATTGCCTCTTCATTACTTTTTCTTATCTGTACCTGGACTGATCCAACTACATCTGTCTCCCCAGATAACAAAATAATGAACAATCAAGATGCCATTGAAAAAGCTGTGAGCAGAGGTCAGTGCCTGTACAAGATTTCAAGTTACACCAGCTATCCAATGCACGATTTTTACAGGTAATAATTTCTTACCCTATATATCTAACTTCTACCAGTGGGATTTTCCAGAAAGCAGGATTATTAAATTAGCCATTTAAACTTAAACAGCCACTTAACTCTTGACTTTCTGGTTGATTTCAGAACGCTATGTTCTGAAGATAACATTATTTCAAGCAATGTTGGACAGTTAGCTGGCTAACTCATTGATCCAGCTTTCTGCAACAGGCCCCAGCTGTCCACTTTAATTGATGTAACCTGGACAACTCGTTTGGCTCATCACATGTTTCCTTGTTCTGTCCCTCCGTGTGGTCAGGTGTCACACCTGTAACACAACAGACCGCAACGCCATCTGTGTGAACTGCATCAAGAAGTGCCACCAGGGGCACGACGTGGAGTTCATTAGGCATGATAGGTACGTTACTGTTCTCTTATTAATAAGACGCGCGCGCACTGTATTTTACAGCGGTACTTCATTCTAAATGACTTTGCAGATATTCAAATTATATCTGGTTCTGATGCAGAACCTCTTCCTCTTGTGCCAAATGAAATGTCACATTCAAACATATTAGTATATTGTCAGTAACTGGCTTTAATACATTTTTTTTAGTCTACAGATCCAGCTGGATATCTGCTAGTATTTCAGTGGCCAGTTGATAGTTTAGTCTTCCATGTCATTTCCAGCATAATTTTAATTTTTTTTTATCTTCGCTGTAGATTTTTCTGTGACTGTGGAGCCGGGACGTTGTCAAACCCCTGCACGCTAGCCGGAGAGCCCACGCACGACACGGACACACTGTACGACTCAGCCCCTCCTATAGAGTCCAATACGCTGCAACATAACTGAGCTGGACCCCCCCCCCCGGACCCTTCCAGGCCTTTTCCCTATATAGTGCACTACTTTTGACTCGAACCCTATGCTGGCCCTGGTCAAAAGTAGTGCACTGTAGGGAATAGGGTGCCATTTTGGACAGAGACTCCTGTTTGTTCAGCTCAGCTAACTAGTCCATCTATGGGGAGGATGAAAAATACAAACTTATAAATATCACACAATGTAAAAATTACTTTAAAAAATATGAAAAAAAATGGATGTCGCGATGGACAAAGACGAGCTGAAAGGAGACATGTGACATTTCTGCTGTGGATGCACTGACTGCCTGCACCGCTTCTCCTCCCTTTTTATTTTCCTTCCCAGCAACATGTTGATGAGGCAATGGGACTTGGTCGGTGATGAATGGGTTTTCTTATTCCCTTCATAGGGCACTACTTTTGACCAGAGCCAGCATTAGGGTCCTAGTCAAAAGTACCCTACGAAGGGAATAGGGTGCCATTTCAAATATTGACTCAGGTTGGAGAATTCATGGGAAGCATTTCAGCGGAACTGTGGATGGACGCAAGACATTTTAATGCCCCTCTCTGCCTTTCTTGGTGAAGTGGGCAAGTGAAGTCAGACTGCAGTTATTGTACAGAGCCATTGATGGTGGCATAATGGCACAGCAACGCTCAGAGCCATATGAGGAGGCAGAGCCTCGCCACACACTGCTTCTGTCTCCGGCAGCAAACCGTTGTGCTGGTATATGTATGTTACAGAAAAAGAAATTACCTAGCACTTCGGGGGTTTTTTTTAAGAAAAAAATATTTTAAATGCTTTTCTCATGTAGTTTTGTATTTTCATGCAGAAATGTTACTGTACTTGAATGTCTTTATTAAATATATATTTTTTTTGGTTATTACCCCCCCACGGACTTGGTGTAAGTGTAATGTCGCAGTATCTACATTCTTTCTGTGAAAGATAAAGCAACATTTTCTCCAGCAATGTTGACTATTTTAAGAGACTTGAGAAAAGCTGCGAAAAATACATTGGTCTTGTTAAAAGCTTTTAGAATTGATCTAGAACTGTGGCCATTTTTGTTTTGATTCTTTGAACACCCAAATACATTTGTCTGCAATATGGAGATAAGGAACCATGAATGCTTCGCTACATATTTCCTATTATTTGGACCACACTGGAGGTAAACCTCAGTATAAATTAAAGTATTAAGGGCTGGATTCAATCGGTATCTTCCGCGTTAAAATGTAAAGGACATTTCTGACTGAGCCGACCTGCAGCGTTTACCGATGACGTTGCCAAATATAGGAACATTGCCGTTAAAATTTAAATCGAGCTATAATGCGGATCCTCTGCGATACTGATTGAATCCAGCCCTAAGTCTTGACAACGCACAGCTGTCTAGTTGGTAGGGCCCAGGCTGTCCTGGTTAATAACATGGCGCTTTCTAGCCTGGTCCCAGATCCGTTTGTGCTGTCTTGCAAACGCCTCTGGTTATGTCATTTCCCATAATGACCATAGGCATTGGCACACAAACCGATCTGAGCCCAGGTTAAGGCAAATATTTTCACATTGGAGTAAAGCATTGCCAGATATCTTTCTAAAGTAAAGCACTTAAATATATAACCAGTATATGGTTTTCATTGCTTTCCCATTCATGTGTTTTGGTGACTGTGGGTTCTCAAACAGCCAGAATTGAATGCATGTACCATAACATCTAGACTTAATATATTGTGGAGTATTCAATAACCATTTTGTAGATGCTAGTGTGAATTAAAAGGGTTTAATTTCCTAGATAGAGGAAAGTGGTCATTTTTTTAAAATAAACTTTATTAGATCATAATACAGTAGTGATTTGTGATGGTGGAAAGGGAAGAACAAGAGCAAACTACAAAGAACAAAACAGGATTAAGGGATGTAAAAGGTTTTAAATGTTGCAAATAGACTGAAGACAGTTTCCTATTCTGACAGAATCATTTCTATTCTACTCGATACAACATTCAAATTAGAAATTTAACGTTCTCTTGAACAGGCCCAAAAAACGAAACTGCTTCATCTTCACAGGTTGCTGATCATCCGGACCAGCAAGGCAAACTGTGTGCTGGCTGCTGTGGGGTCTTCAGCATACAAACACAGCTTCCTGTGGAGCAAAAAGATGGAAAAATAACACTAGTTACTTGACTCGTGTGTGTGTGTGTGTGTGTGTGTGTGTGTGTGTGTGTACACAAAACATTAACACCTGCTCTTTCCCTGACAGACTGACCAGGTGAAACCTATGATCCCTTATAGATGTCACTTGTTAAATCAATGTAAACTGAACAAAAATTTAAAAAAATTACTGAGTTAAAGTTCATTAGGAAATCAGTCAATTGAAATAAATTCCACCTGACTGGGACTACAGATATGCATCTATTGGTCACAGATACCTTAACTTTTTTTTATGGTGTGGATCAGAAAACCAGTCAGTATCTGGTGTGACTGACTCAGGCAGCGAGACGTCTCCTTCGCATAGAGTTGATCAGACTGTTGATTGTGGCCTGTAGAATGTTGTCCCACTCTTCAATGGCTATGCAAAGTTGGACACTGGCGAGAACTGGAACACGCCGTCTTACATGTCGATCCACAGCATCCCAAATATGATCAATGGATGACATGTCCGGATGAGTATGCAGGCCATGGAAAAACAGGGACAGTTTCAGCTTCCAGAAATGATGTACAGATCCTTGCGACATTGGGCCACGCATTATCATGCTGAAACAGGTGATGTTGGCAGATGAATGGCACGAGAATGGGCCTCAGGATCTCGTCGTTGTATCTCTGTGCAATCAAATTGTCGGGATTCATCCGTGAAGAGCACACTTCTCCAGCATGCCAGCAGCCATCGAAGGTGAGCATTTGCCCACTGAAATCTGTTACGACGAACTGCAGTCAGGTTAAGACCCTGGTGAGGATGACGAGCAAAGATGAGCTTCCCCGAGACGCTTTGCAAACCCCGTTTTGTCAGGGTGGCAGGTCTCAGACAATCCCGCAGGAGAAGAAGCCGGATGGGGAGATCCTGGGTTGGCGTGGTTTCACGGTCTGCGGTTGTGAGGCCGGTTGGACATACTGCCAAATTCTCTAAAACAATCAATTCTCTGGCAACAGCTCTGATGGACATTCCTGCAGTCAGCATGCCAATTGTACCCTCCTTCAAAACTTGAGACATCTGTGGTATTGTGTTGTGTGACAAAACTGCCCATTTTAGAGTGGCCTTTTAATTGTCCCCAGCACATGATCATGCCGTTTAATCAGCTTCTTGATATGCCACACCTGTGAGGTGGATGGATTATCTTGGCAAAGGAGAAATGCTCACTAACAGGGATGTAAACAAATTTTGCCCAAGATTTGAGAGAAATAAGCTTTGTGTGTATGGAACATTTCTGGGATCTTTTATTTAAGCTCATGAAACATGGGACCAACACTTCACATGTGTTTATATTTTTTGTTCAGTGTACATGAAGGGGAGGAGACCGATTAAAAAAGGATTTTTAAGCCTTGAGACAATTAAGACATTGATTGTGTATGTGTGCCATTCAGAGACTGAATGGGCAAGCCAAGAAATGTCGGTGCGAAGCGCACCAGTTTGTCAAGAACTGCAACGCTGCTGGGTTTCCCACACAACAGTCTCCTGTATGTATTAAGAATGGTCCACCACCCAAAGGACATTCAGCCAACTTGACAACTATGGGAAGCATTGAGTCAACATGGGCCAGCAGCCTTGTGGAACGCTTTCGACACCTTGTAGAGTCCACGCCCCAACTAATTAAGGCTGTTCTGAAGGCAAAAGGTGGAGGTGCAACTCAATATTGTGTATACTCAGTTTACTTCTACATGTACAGTTGAAGTCGGAAGTTTACATACACTTAGGTTGGAGTCAAACTCGTTTTTCAACCACTCCACAAATTTCTTGTTAACATACACTAAGTTGACTGTGCCTTTAAACAGCTTGGAAAATTCCAGAAAATGATGTCATGGCTTTAGAAGCTTCTGATAGACTAATTGTTATAATTTGAGTCAATTGGAGGTGTACCTGTGGATGTATTTCAAGGCCTACCTTCAAACTCTGCCCTTTTGTTTGACATAGGAAAATCAAAAGAAATCAGCCAAGACCTCAGAAAAAAAATTGTAGACATCCACAAGTCTGGTTCATCCTTGGGATCAATTTCCAAATGCATGAAGGTACCACGTTCACCTGTACAAACAATAGTACGCAAGTATAAACACCATGGGACCACGCAGCCGTCATACCGCTCAGGAAGGAGACGCATTCTGTCTCCTAGAGATGAACGTACTTTTGTGCAAAAAGTGCAAATCAATCCCAGAACAAAAGCAAAGGACACTGTGAAGATGCTGGAGGAAACCGGTACAAAAGTATCCACAGTAAAACGAGTCCGATAATCGACATAACCTTAAAGGCTGCTCAGCAAGGAAGAAGCCACTGCTCCAAAACCACCATAAAAAAGCCAGACTACGGTTTGCAACTGCACATGGTGACAAAGATCATACTTTTTGGAGAAATGTCCTCTGGTCTGATGAAACAAAAATAGAACTATTTGGTCATAATGACCATCGTTATGTTTGGAGGAAAAAGGAGGAAGCTTGCAAGCCAAAGAACACCATCCCAACCGTGAAGCACGTGGGTGGCAGCATCATGTTGTGGGGGTGCTTTGCTGCAGGAGGGACTGGTGCACTTCACAAAATAGATGGCATCATGAGGGAGGAGAATTATGTGGATATATTGAAGCAACATCTCAAGACATCTGTCAGGAAGTTAAAGCTTTATCGCAAATGGGTCTTCCAAATGGACAATGACCCCCAGCATACTTCCAAAGTTGTGGCAAAATGGCTTAAGGACAACAAATTCAAGGTATTGGAGTGGCCCTCACAAAGCCCTGACCTCAATTCTATAGAAAATTTGTGGGCGGAACTGAAAAAGCGTGTGCGAGCAAGGAGGCCTACAAACCTGACTCAGTTACACCAGTTCTGTCAGGAGGAATGGGCCAAATTTCACCCAACTCATTGTGGGAAGCTTGTGGAAGGCTACCCAAAACGTTTGACCCAAGTTAAACAATTTAAAGGCAATGCTACCAAATACTAATTGAGTGTATGTAAACTTCTGACCCACTGGGAATGAGATGAAAGAAATAAAGCTGAAATAAATCACTCTGACATTTCACATTCTTAAAATAAATGTGACCCTAAAACAGGGAATTTTTACTGGGATTAAATGTCAGGAATTGTGAAAAACTGAGTTCATATGTATTTGGCTGTGTATGTAAACCTTCGACTTTAATTGTAACTAGTTTAACACATACTTGAAGACTCGTAGGGAAATGGTGCTCCTCTCAAACTCCTTGGCCTTCCTGTGGCCTGATTGTATAACATCCTCAGGCAGGTTGGCGAGGCGAGCAGCATTGAAACCGTAGCTTTTAGGACATGCTCCCGTGATAAACTTGTAGAGGAAGGTGATGGTCTCCTGACTAGGGTCCTCATCTCCCTCATTCTCCACCATACAGGCCTGAGGGGGACAGAGTGATGGGTTAATTGCTTGAACTTATAGAGGAAGGTGATGTCTCCTGGCTAGGGTCCTCATCTCCTTCCTTCTCCACAATACAGGCCTGATAGGGGAAGACTGACTGGTTGATTAAAGGCCCAGTGCAATCAAAATTATGTTTGCTTAATAGACTAATAGCAAAGAGTTCCAAACTGCTCTGCTAATAACAGCTAGTTTTCAGTTTTCCTCTCCGACAGTCCTAGGAAAATTGTTGCTTGAGAAAAAGTTTTGCTAAAAAGCAATTTTTGCCCATTTGAAATGGAATCTATTACAGAAGTTTTTTATCCGATTGGCGACAGTTATGCAAATATAAAAAAAACGAATCATAAAAGCTATATTAAAATGTTCCTTCCAGAGATGTTTCCACAAAATTGACTTGTTGCATTTAAAAGGATGTGCGTGATGACGTAGTGCACATACAAATTTAAATGCAAAATCTATTTTTAAGTACCAAATAAAAAAAGTAAAATGGGTTTCCTTCGCATTTTTAACTCTGATGGGTTTTCCTCAATTTCTTTTGCGTTATATAGCGAGTGTGTCCACTCTGGTACTGGCAGGTTCGCTCTAGTCTAGCCAATGAATAGTGCTATATACGTGCTGTTGGCTAGAACACATGTACAGCCTTCATGAGATTGTTATGAGATTGTTTTTTAAAAATGTTTTATTTGTCAAACGACAGCCAAGCATCGATCATCATGTGAATAGAATAAGATCCTCAATATTTATTGGAAAGGAGCATCAAGCTCCTCACCTTGCACTTTCACCACCCTGTGAAGTTCAGCATAACTGATTTAATCTGTAGCCTAAAAAACTGCATGCTCTCCCGACAAGTCATAGTGGGAGGACCACAAGATGTCATCACATACTTCGATATGATGGTTATTATCAATATTTGCGGAGAAAAGGATTTCCACCAACAATTCTTGCATAATTAATTTTACCGACACAAAAAGATCCCACATTGTCTAGAGTATGTGTTTTGTGGACATTTGGAAAGTTTCCATCAGTCCTGCCATTTGTTATCCGACATGTACTTTATTCGCATGAAAAGGTTGGCTGGAAGCCTGGTTAGAAAGGTACGTAATTGTTACACAGAATTATTTGATATGGCTATAAAACAGTCTGCAATTTGTGATTGATTGACAGAGCTGAAAATAACGTGTCCAGCTGTATAAAATCCGAAGGCACAATATTTGTCATTGAATTGTTATGTCCGTGTACTGTGTTGATGATCATTGAGCTTGCTTGTGTGTGCTGTCTCCTCACCATGTGTCCGAGCCGTACAGCAGGGTTGTTGGTGTAGTCTTCTACTAGGGAGTGGTAATGTGTGGAGAAGAGGGTCCGACAGCAGATCCTTTCCGCCAGCTCGTTCACCACAGCACTGGCTATCGCTGTGCCGTCATATGTGGCTGTGCCCCTCCCTGCAACACAACGGAGCAGTTTTTCTCACTTAAACTTTATGGACCCATTTCCCAGACACAGATTAAGCCTTTGACTTAAAAGCATGTTCTAAAGAGAATCTCCATTGATTATGCTTTTTAGTCCAGAACTAGTTCTGGGTCTGAAACTGGCCAAAGAACTATGCCTCAGAAGTGGAGGATGAACCCAAAAGCTACTAAGAGACATCTTCTTGTAGTACCCACACCATGTTGAATTCAAGACAAAGACTTAAGACAGACAAATAGATAAGAGATGTTGTTTACCCAGTTCATCCAGCAGCACCAGGGAGTGCTTGGTCCCATGGTGGAGGATACTAGCAGTCTCACTGAGCTCTACAAAGAAGGTGCTCTCCCCTGGAACACAGACCAGGGTTACATTCACTTAGTTCAGGAGGACATCTTAAGGAACTCAGGCCAGGGTTACATTCACTTAGTTCAGGAGGACATCTTAAGGAACTCCTGAGACTCGGGGGGAAAACACTTATGTATCCCAATTCTCAACCCTTATGCCCCAAGTGTGAACTTGTTCACTTCATACTTAATAGGAAAGGTTGAATAAATATGGTCAAAACTCCCAGTTGGCCATGCTTACACCAATCAAATACTTTTAAAATGCACGGGGAGCAGTGCACAAGTCCACACTTCAGAAGAATTGGGACACAACCATTCACTTTCTGGGGAGTGGGGTACGAGTCCTTACCAGCCATGATACGGTCCGATGCTCCCAAGCGGGTGAAGACTCTGTCCACAGGGGTAAAGGACAGGCTCTCAGCAGGAACATAGCAACCCAACTGGGCCAAGACCACCACCAGACCACACTGCAGGTAGAGTGACCAAGCACAGGACAAAATACACATCAGGACCAAGGAAATCCAGAATCATTTTAGTCCAGACTGTGCCAGGAACACAGAACCACCACAGATGGAAATATAACAACTTCAAGCCAACAACGACAGGAGAAGCAAAAGTACACACAGAACCTAGGTGAGGTTCAAGATCAACTGCCATTCCTGTTAAATGTTTATTTGATGTCTTTGATGTGTGATCTTGCAGCACAACCACTTTCTCTCTGGGACAAATAAAGTTGAAAGAAAAATCCATACCTGTCTCATAAGAGTTGACTTTCCTCCCATGTTAGGCCCAGTGACCAGCACGCAGGGTGCATGTCCGTTATCCTCCTGGCCCTCCTCCTCGCTGCCAGGGCAGCCAATAGCAATGTCATTAGGGATGAAGTCATCACCGAAGAAGGTTTTGGTGACACAGGGGTGGCGGGAGCCCCTCAGGTCCAGGAAGGCTGCTGATTGGCTGATGTCACCAGGAAGTAGTACTTGAGGCCGTGCCATTGGTCCTCCATCTCCCCCCTGGCTGTACCGTGTCAGACTCAGTAACACATCTACACAGGTAAAAGCAGATCCTAACTTAGTATATATAAACATGCATTTTGTTTTTGGAGATACAGTGGGGGGAAAAAGTATTTGATCCCCTGCTGATTTTGTACGTTTGCCCACTGACAAAGAAAGGATCAGTCTATAATTTTAATGGTAGGTTTATTTGAACAGTGAGAGACAGAATAACAACAAAAATATCCAGAAAAACACATATCAAAAATGTTATAAATTGATTTGCATTTTAATGAGGGAAATAAGTATTTGCCCCCCTCTCAATCAGAAAGATTTCTGGCTCCCAGGTGTCTTTTATACAGGTAACGAGCTGAGATTAGGAACACACTCTTAAAGGGAGTGCTCCTAATCTCAGTTTGTTACCTGTATAAAAGACACCTGTCCACAGAAGCAATCAATTAATCAGATTCCAAACTCTCCACCATGGCCAAGACCAAAGAGCTCTCCAAGGATGTCAGGGACAAGATTGTAGACCTACACAAGGCTGGAATGGGCTACAAGACCATCGCCAAGCAGCTTGGTGAGAAGGTGACAACATTTGGTGCGATTATTCGCAAACGGAAGAAACACAAAAGAACTGTCAATATCCCTTCGGCCTGGGGCTCCATGCAAGATCTCACCTCGTGGGGTTGCAATGATCATGAGAACGGTGAGGAATCAGCCCAGAACTACACGGGAGGATCTTGTCAATGATCTCAAAGCAGCTGGGACCATAGTCACCAAGAAAACAATTGGTAACACACTACGCCGTGAAGGACTGAAATCCTGCAGCGCCCGCAAGGTCCCCCTGCTCAAGAATTCAAATACATGCCCGTCTGAAGTTTGCCAATGAACATCTGAATGATTCAGAGGACAACTGGGTGAAAGTGTTGTGGTCAGATGAGACAAATGGAGCTCTTTGGCATCAACTCAACTCGCCGTGTTTGGAGGAGGAGGAATGCTGCCTATGACCCCAAGAACACCATCTCCACCGTCAAACATGCAGGTGGAAACATTATGCTTTGGGGGTGTTTTTCTGCACCAACTCACCAAGCTGCTTGGCAATGGTCTTGTATTCCATTCCAGCCTTGTGTAGGTCTACAATCTTGTCCCTGACATCCTTGGAGAGCTCTTTGGTCTTGGCCATGGTGGAGAGTTTGGAATCTGATTAATTGATTGCTTCTGTGGACAGGTGTCTTTTATACAGGTAACAAACTGAGATTAGGAGCACTCCCTTTAAGAGTGTGCTCCTAATCTCAGCTCGTTACCTGCATAAAAGACACCTGGGAGCCAGAAATCTTTCTGATTGAGAGGGGGTCAAATACTTATTTCCCTCATTAAAATGCAAATCAATTTATAACATTTTTGACATGCGTTTTTCTGGATTTTTGTTGTTATTCTGTCTCACTGTTCAAATTAACCTACCATTAAAATTATAGACCGATCATTTCTTTGTCAGTGGGCAAACGTACAAAATCAGCAGGGGATAATATATCCCCCCCACTGTATTTTTAGACCTTATAACTGGAACCTCCATCAGAGGCTAGTAAGCTAATTAACTACTAGCTTTTTAGTCATTGTTAGCTACTGCTAGGGGTCTTTACCTTTAGCTCAGACTCCAGCCGCTTCAGCCCGGATAATTACCTGCCAGTGTGCACAGCATGATATCAGCCCTGAGCATATCGGACTACTTTTTTTCTCTCCACTACATCACCGGATTCCTGCCGCAAGCTCTGGACCATTAAAACGGATCTTTGCAGCTAGCTAGTTGCTACCGAGTAGCAATTGTGGCTAACGCCCTTGTCCAGAAGCATGCACCAGCTAGCCTCGAGCTAGGCCCATTTCCCGGCTAGCAAACAAAGAACACCAACTACAATACTGCTCTTGCCAATTGGACTGGACCCATTGTCGACACGGAGCCCCACCAATCCATCACAACTGGTCTGCGGACGATATAGATATATATAATATATATATCCCTCAATGATGTCGCTCTCGCTGCGGGTGATTCTTTGATCCACCTCCTTTGGACACTTAAACCTCCAAACGAGCTTCACCGCCATACAACACTCCTTCCGTGGCCTCCAACTGCTCTTAAATGCAAGTAAAACCAAATGCAGGATCTTCAACTGATCGCTGCCAGCACCCGCCCGACTAGCATCACTACTCTTGACGGTTCTGACAACTATAAATACCTAGGTGTCTGGCTAGACTGTAAACGCTCCTTCCAGACTCACAATAAGCATCTCCAAACCAAAATTAAATCTAGAATTGGCTTCTTATTTCGTAACAAAGCCTCCTTTGCTCATGCTGCCAAACATACCCTCGTAAAACTGACTATCCTACCGATCCTCGACTTCGGTGATGTCATTTACAAAATAGCCTCCAACACTCTACTCAGCAAATTGGATGCAGTCTATCACAGCGCCATCCGTTTTGTCACCAAAGCCCCATATACTAACCACCACTGCGACCTGTATGCTCTCGTTGGCTTGTCCTCGCTACATATTCGTCGCCAAACCCACTGGCTCCAGGTCATCTATAAGTCTTTGCTAGGTAAAGCTCCGCCTTATCTCAGCTCACTGGTCACAATAGCAACACGCGCTCCAGCAGGTATATATCACTGGTCATCCCCAAAGCCAACACCTCCTTTGGCCACCTTTCCTTCCAATTCTCTGCTGCCAATGACTGGAACGAATTGCATAAATCACTGAAGTTGGAGACTTACATCTCCCTCACTAACTTTAAGCGTCAGCTGTCAGAGCAGCTTACCAATCACTGCAGCCTTACACAGCCCATCTGTAAATAGCCCATCCAACCAACTACTTACATCATCCCCATATTTGTTTTTCTGCTCTTTTGCACACCAGTATTTCTACTTGCACATATCACTCCAGTGTCAATTGCTAAATTGTAATTACTTCACCACTATTGGCCTATTTATTGCCTTACCTCCTTACTTCATTTGCACACACGGTATAGAGATTTTTCTATTGTGTTATTGACTGTACGCTTTTTTTATCCCATGTGTAACTCTGTTTGTGTCGCACTGCTTTGCTTTCTTGGCCAGGTCGCAGTTGTAAATGAGAACTTGTTCTCAACTGACCTACCTGGTTAAATAAAGGTGAAATAAAATAATAAAAAAACCTGAGTCATGGTCAAAAGTAGTGCACTATAAAGAGAATAGGATGCCATTTGGGAAACATCCCATGCTTAGCAGAGTAATGACCCAGACAAGGCTGTTAGTGAAACACATTATGTTGCTGCAGTAGAGCGCAATCATTAACAATGCAGTCATCTCCTTTCCCCTTCTGTTTTCATTAGAGCAGAACTGAGTATGGCTAATGTGGCGTGGTAAAAGAGTAGGCATGCCAAGTGAGCAGGGGTTGGAACCTAAATCCTTTTCCCATCGTTTCGTTCTGAACAGAACCACTTTTTTCCACTGTTCCAACCAGCAAAATAGAGTTCTGAACTGGTACGAACTGTACAGGTTTGTATTGTTCCTTATTTAACCTGTGCAATCAGTTTTTTTTTTTTTACATTTAGCTCTGTTGAATTCTAGCTTTAAATATACTTATTCATGTCACCATACTAGAACTTATTGATTACTTTACATGTGTAAGAAATGTATTGGGGTTAATAGAGGGTGGATAAGAACTAGGTGTATGGAAAGTTACTGAGTGAGGAAGGGGGAGTACAGAAAGTTTACATTCTGCTAAAACAAGGTATTGTTAAATCTCATGGCTCTTAAAGAGGGAGGCAAAGGGCAACAGTCTGGTTTCAGTCACTGATAAGGTAGGACAGGCGTGGATTAGGGAGGAGCGAGGAACTCATCCCGAGGTCAGGTCAGATGAATAGTCCTATACCACACATATTTCCACTCCCAGGTTTTAGCAGGAGGCGGGGCCATGAGTACGCCAGTGAGAGGAACTAATTTAAGTTCCTGACTAGCAACAGATGTATTGGCTGTCTAGACGTGCAACGAGCTGACTCCGCCTAGGAGGGTATAATTATATGTGCTTGTGTAAACATGTCTTTGCAGCGGTTTCACCCAGTGGGGAATGAACTTGGTTTGAGCTTTTCCTAGTCATCTGTTTGAGTTTTTACTCTGTTTAGAACCAAACAGCTCATTGAATTACTTCAATCAGTGCGGCTAGAGCAGCTTGCTATGAAGCCGGTAAGCTAGTTGTTTACATGCATGATGGACTGACAAGTGTAGGGTGTGAGATGCGGCAAATTTTGAAGGTGTGGAGAGAGGAAGAGGAGGTTTGGCTTGAAGTGCTGGGCATATTGTTATGGCATGCACAATTATACCTAGGAGGAGCAGCTTCTGTGGAGGAACTTTGAATGTCCTTTGAAAGTAACGCTGAACCACAGGTAGCTAACAAGCTTGTGGGTGCAGAGCTGCAGCAGAATCTAAAACTAATTCTTTTTTGTAGTTAATGAATCCATTATGAAATGTGATAACTATAGTATCCTTAACTAGCATTGAAAAAGTTAATCCATTCTTCAGTAAAATCTCTCTCCCCATCTTCTGAATCATGCTTGTATAGTCAGTAGGCTACAGTAGTCTATGCTTCACAGGGGGAGGGGCAGGTAGCTTACACACACACACTAGCAAAGACTTTCAGCGGCAGGCAGACACTGGAATACGTTTGAGTTACAGAGTGAGGGCTTAGTTTAGGTGTTTTGAAAAAAATGCCAGCAAAATAAAATAATAAACTGGAACAGTAGAGAACACTTTCGTTCCAATGCAGAAAAAAATTGCCTTTTTCCAGAATTTGGTTTGGTTCAAACCCCTGCCAAATATGATTATAAAGCCTACGGTTTATAATGGGTGTAAAATATCAGTTTGCAAACGTGTTTAGGCATTGTCAACAAACCAACGTCTGTGGCTCACCCAGGTGCATGAACTGTATCTATGGCAACCAGCAGCACCTGGCCACAACTCAATATTAAGTATAATGCACCTCAATACAGCGAGTAAGCTGTAGGTTTATGTAATCGTTGAATCTTCTGAATTCAACTAGACCTACATGATCATGAGAAGATGTTGATCAATGTGCATTTGATTTGACTATTTAAAATACAGAAATGTTACGCCACACAACAGATACATACACCAACAATTGCCCAGGACACTCAGAAGACTCATTGAGCCAGTTAAATAAACCTAATAAATCAAAGCTTACCTAGCACAGCCATGCACTCCACCCCAGTCTGCCAGTCCCTGTAGTTCTTGTCAAAGTTGTAGAAGAGTCTTCTCATGCAGTCCTTCAGAGCTGCGTCTCTCTTCTCCTCAAGACTCTGGAGCTCTGAGAACAGACGCTCTATCTCCCTGGTCCAGTAGCGTTTCCAACCCTTCTTAGTGGACTTCACCTGATTAAATAGAGTTCAGAAATGTTGCTAAACTGTCACTCCACAATATTTTACAAGACATACTACAGATTAAAAAAAATCACATTGTGGAACACTCAGTATTTCTAATTTGGCAGACGTTTCTTTTTTGGCCCGAGCGGGAATCAAACACCTGAAAATGACATTGATAGCAGCCACTCTGACCTTGTACTCCTCAGGAATGTTCCTCTCTGAGACACTGTCTGGTACTTCCATCTGAAAGCGGTTCCGTCCCGTCCCCCAGTAGGTCAGGTTCCTGCAGCCCAGCCTCTTCTTCTGCCTGGCAACAGTCAACTTTGTTAACTGCATTTTACATATGCATTTGTCCAAGAAAAATATAGCAAAAAAGCTCATTTCAATTCTCCATTGGGCATGCTTTTTAGTCCAGGACTAGGTGTAATGTGACCCTGGGAAGGTGTCCTAAACGTGTTTCTCAGGAGATGTAGGTACCTGTCCAGGTAGTCCTGTAGGTCCCTCTCACAGGCCTTGATGCCACTGAGAGCCTGGTCAAACTCTGGGTCAAAGCCAGCCTTCGGGGTGATGACTCCGGTGGCGCGGGCCTTCTGGTGGTCGAAGGCTGTGTCCCAGCGTTTCAGCTCGGCCGACAGGTCAGGGAAGAGGCCCTCTTGACCGTCATCCTTCAGGTTGACCACCTGATGAGATTACATGAAATTGTACTTTATTAAATCGCCAAGAGGAAAACAGTTTGTCATACTTAGTTACAACCATAGTAAAAACAAACAAATACTCAACATTTAAAACAATCACAAGACAACACCAATAAATACAGGACATTTAAAAGTACAGAATTAGTATAGTAAAAAGCACAATTATAATGACAGGTAGTGCTGTTGTGTGTAGTGTACAAACCTGGCGCAGCAGCCTGGACTGGAAGTCGCCCACGACCGGTCCTAGTATGGTCACAATCTCCTGCATGGTCTTGAAGCCCTCCAGAGCCGAGAGGAAGTCCGCAATCTTTTTCTTACTGTAGGTGACCTCTTCATACAAAACAGCCCTGCTGTCCGGGTGGTCCTGACCCTTCGGAGTACCAATGCTGTGGATCTTACTAAGGAGCCTCTCCAGATCAGGGAGCTTCTTGAGCAGGTCTGAGACCTCCGTAGCCTGGGCCTGCACTCCCATCAGGTCCTCCAGGGCATCCAGGCGTTCCCCTATAATCATTATAATACATGGGGTTTATATAGGGCATTTCAATGACCGAGCAAATCAAAAGAAATAAGACAATAGCAGACCAACCAATGAAAACAGGGTTCAAAACAATAGGTTTCTGCATTTGTTTATTTTCGTATTCCCCTCACCTATGGATGTGGGGTTACAGAGCGGGGAACAGAGCCATTGCTTCAGCAACCTTTTACCAAATGGAGTACTACAGGTATCCAGGCGTTCCAACAAGGTCCCCTCTGTACCCCCCGAGACATTCTGCAGGATCTCCAGGTTGGCTAGGGTCACACCATCCAGGACCATACGCTGACGGGTCTGGGAGAAGAAACTGGTTGGCCCGGCTGCCTTCTCCATCTCCACGTCCACTGGGACATATTCCTAGAATTTGGGATAAAATCATAACTTACTGCACCCCAGGAACCTCTAGCCTGAGTGCCAGACTGTTTCTGCTCTCTTGACAACTCCATATGGAATCGTCCTGCCATGTTTGGTTTGACAGTGACAAAAGAGTAGGCAAAAGCATAAACAGATCTGGGACCGGGCAATGCCTGGAAAACTCAAACTAACCAAACTTAAACTACTTATTTTCCTACAACATTCACAAATTTATGGTGAGCAAATGTTCATAACACAAATTAAGCATTGAACCAATAACTTAATTGGCTTAATTATTATGGTGGGCTAATCGGTTAACCATTGACATCCCTACCTGGAAGTTGGTCATGGACAGCAGCTCCTGGTCTACCAGACATTTCTTAAGGTAGAACATACAGCCTCCCAGGGCCGACAGGGCCAACTCATACCCCTCCTTAGGGGTCAGACCCAACGAGTCGCTCTCAGATGTCATAGATTTGAGGACAGAGGGGAGAACACTGCTCCCAGGCTCCTCATCCTTCCCCACACTCTCCTTAAAGTAGTCTTCTTCAGCTAGGGTCTTCAGGGTCTTCTGTGCATCCCAGAACTGGGAGCCTGTTGAGAGGGAGGAGGGTGTAATGTAGTGAACATTACTGTTATTCCAGTCCATGTTTTCATTATATTGATAACCGATATACAATATTCCATTACATGTTTTACTCATGCAATAGTTGAGCGAGAGAGCAAGTGAACAACGTTGGTAAAGTAAAGTTCAGACACCCAACCAATTTCGTATAAACATAAAGACGGACGTTACAGACTGGAAGTACAGGAGAGGAAGGAGTCACTGTAAAGCTGTAATCAGTATCATTGTAAATAAAGTACTGAAAAAGAACTGCGAACCTGCAGTCAGCCCCTCCTGCATAGCCGAGGACAAAGAAGCCTTGAAGATTTTACGGGTTTCGGCTGAAGGGTTCCCCTTCTCAAAGAGCACCTGTGTGAACAGAAAGAAAATAAGGGAGCATTTTATATACATTTTCCTTTGTCTAAAAAACATTTTTCGACCAGGATGGGGCAGATCAATGTAGTGTGTCTTGTTGTTGGGTGATTGTGATATGCTGTGTTGTGAAAACTAGAAAGGGTAATTTCCCTAAATAATAATTGTGTGACTTGCTTCAGCTGTCCAAACATATGTTTATGGTAGTGAAAGAAGTTAACCTGTTGGGGCTAGGGGGCAGTATTTTCACGGCCAGATAAAAAAACGTACCCGATTTAATCTGGTTACTACTCTTGCCCAGAAACGAGAATATGCATATAATTAGTAGATTTAGATAGAAAACACCCTAAAGTTTCTAAAACTGTTTGAATGGTGTCTGTGAGTATAACATAACTCATATGGCAGGCCAAAACCTGAGAAGATTCCATACAGGAAGTGCCCTGTCTGACAATTTGTTGTCCTTCGGTTGTATCTCTATCAAAAATACAGCATCTGTGCTGTAACGTGACACTTTAAGGCTTCCATTGGCTCTGGGCAAAGTACAGCAGCAGAGTTTGTAAGTGGTCAGCCTGGGGACAGTGAGACTGAGATGCGCATTCACGAGACTTTTCCATTTTTTTCTTTCAGCCTTTGAATAAATACAACGTTGCCCGGTTGGAATATTATCGCTATTTTACGAGAAAAATAGCATAAAAATTGATTTTAAACAGCGTTTGACATGCTTCGAGGTACAGTAATGGAATATTTTTTTATTTTTTTGGTCACGAAATGCGCTCACTACCCTTTGGATAGTGACCTGAACGCACGAACAAAACGGAGCTATTTCAATATAACTATGGATTATTTGGAACCAAAACAACATTTGTTGTTGAAGTAGAAGTCCTGGGAGTGCATTCTGACGAAGAAGAGCAAAGGTAATCCAATTTTTCTAATAGTAATTCTGAGTTTAGTGAGCCCCAAACTTGGTGGGTGTCAAATTAGCTAGCCTGTGATGGCCGAGCTATGTACTCAGAATATTGCAAAATGTGCTTTCGCCAAAAAGCCATTTTAAAATCTGACATAGCGTTTGCATAAAGGAGTTCTGTATCTATAATTATTAAAATAATTTTTATGTATTTTGTGAACGTTAATCGTGAGTAATTTAGTAAATTCACCGGAAGTTTGCGGTGGGTATGCTAGTTCTGAACATCACATGCTAATGTAAAAAGCTGGTTTTTGATATAAATATGAACTTGATTGAACAAAACATGCATGTATTGTATAACAATGTCCTAGGAGTGTCATCTGATGAAGATCAAAGGTTAGTGCTGCATTTAGCTGTGGTTTTGGTTTTTGTGACATATATGCTTGCTTTGAAAATGGCTGTGTGATTATTTTTGGCAGGGTACTCTCCTGACATGATCTAATGTTTTGCTTTCGCTGTAAAGCCTTTTTGAAATCCGACAATGTGGTTAGATTAACGAGTCTTGTCTTTAAAATGGTGTAAAATAGTCATATGTTTGAGAAATTGAAGTTATAGCATTTGAGGTATTTGTATTTCGCGCCACACGATTCCACTGGCTGTTGACCAGGGTGGGACCTAGCCCAGAGGTTGACAAGTTTAAATTGTTAGTGTTGAACAATTCAGGCTGTAGAACAGTGGAAGATGCTGAGGGGAAGACGGCTCATAATGGCTGGAATGGAACGAATGGAAAGCATGTGTTTGATATATTGGATATCATTCCACTTATTCAGCAACAACTATTACCATGAGCCATCCTACCCAATTAAGGTGCCACCAACCTCCTGTACTGTAGAAGTAGTGACTGACCTGTGCAGGAACGTAGTGAGACAACAGGGTGCGGAGCCGGGAGCAGTGTCGGTCGTCCTGGAATTGGCCCACATGGAAGTACCCTACAGATGTGTCCACGAAGCTGACCCCATAGGTCCTGCAGCGCCCTGAACTCTCCTCCTCTGCCTTGAGATGAGAAGTTATAATTTGTGATGCAAAACACATTCCTGCACAACCTCCATGTCACACAATATAGACAAGTTTAAAGGGTTACTTAATCAATTATTATGTTTATTACAAAGTTCAGGCTTGTACTGCTGCTTTGCTAACATTCTGGGATTGTGGCCTACTCTGTCAACTCAAGGTTATAGGAATTTGACCCAAACATAATTATTAGATGAACTAACCCGGTAAAAAGGACAGTGTTGGGAAGTAGTAAAATACAACTAGTAATTTAACTACATTTTGCAGTAGCTTGGTGGTAGTTGAACTCAATGGTGTGTTGGTAGCTGGAAAAGTGGGTAATCTAATTTTGCCCAGAATTTCCCCAAACGGCCCGCCTGGCAAAGGAATGGCGCCCTGTGTGAAACATGGCCGATTAATTTGGGCCGATTTCAAGTTTTCATAAATCGGTAATATGCATTTTTGGGCACCGATTATGGCCGATTACATTGCATTCCACGAGGAAACTGCGTGGTAAGCTGACCACCTGTTAAGCGAGTGCAGCAAGGAGCCAAGTTAAGTTTAATGCTAGCTAGCAACTTATCTTATAAAAACTCTCTTTGCATAATCACTAGTGAACTACACATGGTTGATGATATTACTAGGTTTACTAGCTTGTCCTACATTGCATATAATCAATGCGGTGCCTGTTAATTTATCATTGAATCACAGCCTACTTCGCCAAACGAGGGATGATTTAACGAAAGCACATTAGCGGAAAAAAAGCACAATTGTTGCACGAATGTACCTAACCATAAACATCAATGCCTTTCTTAAAATCAATAAACCGGCATATTTTAGTTAAAATACATTTGTGTTAGCAGGAAATATTAACTAGGAAAATTGTGTCACTTCTCTTGCGTTCATTGCACGCAGAGTCAGGGTATATGCAACAGTTTGGGCCGCCTGGCTCGTTGCGAGCTAATTTGCCAGAATTTTACATAATTATGACATAATATTGAAGGCAATGTAACAGCAATATTTAGACTTAGGGTTGCCGACCGTTCGATAAAATACAGAACAGTTCCGTATTTCACTGAAAGAATAAAAGTTTTGTTTTCTAAATGATAGTTTCCGGATTTGACCATTTGGTTGGTCAATGACCAACGGCTCATATTTCTGTGTTTATTATATTATAATTAAGTCTATGATTTGATAGAGCAGTCTGACTGAGCGGTGGTAGGCAGCAACAGGCTCGTAAGCATTCAAACTTTATTGCATTTGCCAGCAGCTCTTAGCAATGCTTGCTTCACACCGCTGTTTATGACTTCAAGCCTATCAACTCCTGAGATTAGGCTGACAATACTAAAGTGCCTATTAGAACATCCAATAGTCAAAAGGTATATGAAATACAAATGGTATAGAGAGAAATAGTCGACGCGTCATAATTCCTATAATAACTACAACCTAAAAACTTCTTAACTGGGAATATTGAACCACCAGCTTTCATATGTTCTCATCGGATGCTAGCGGAACGTCGAGCCGTAACAGGTTTTAAGGGCTTGTGAGTAAGCATTTCACTGTAAGGTCTAGAGGTCGACTGATTAAATCGGAATGGACGATTAATTATTCATAACAATCGGTAATCGGCATTTTTGGACACCGATCATGGCCGATTACATTGCACTCCACGAGGAGTTGTAGAAACATCTCAGAAACTCCCCAAATACAGGTGTGCCAAGCTTGTAGCATCATACCCAAGAAGACTCAATGCTGTAATCACTGCCAAAGGTGCTTCAACAAAGTACTGAGTAAAGGGTCTGAATACTTATGTAAATGTGATAGTTATTTTTATTTAATACATTTGCAAAAATGTCTACAAACCTGTTTTTGCTCTGCCATTATGGAGTATAAATTATTTAATCCATTTTAGAATAAGGCTGTAAGGTAACAAAATGAATATACTGTACAACGCATCACAAAACACATCCTACCTTCTCCTTGATGCTGAGGAGGTATTTGCTGTGTGTCTCAGAAGGGGCTCCGTCCAACACGCTGTAAGTCTGTGTTCCCCGTGTGATGATTCGGCACACCTCACGCTGTACCACCCGGTCAAACTTGGTGGGCTTCAGCATGGTCTTACAGCGAGCCTCCATCATGTCTGGAGTCTCCGTCTGCTCCACACGTGCCACCTAACATAAGAAATAATTTATTAATGACGGAGGAGAAATTGGTTTGCCAGAAAAACAGTAGTGATGGGGGGAAATAGTTAAATAACGCAATATTATTTTGGATAACGTTAAGCCTTTTAAAAAGGATGAGTCTAAGCTTTCTTTTAAAAAAACAAAATGGCTCCCCACCTTGTATCCCCTCTGCACCAGTCCGTCTGAGAAGCGTCCAAAGCCTATCTCGGGAAAGCCAGAGTGGGCCCAGGACCCCTTCATGAAGGTCAGACCCAGCTCGTTGACACCAATCACAGCGTCCATGTGGTACAGCTCATAGAACTTACCCACCTGAGTAATAATACATTTTATTTGCACCTTTCAAGATGAGGACACTAAAGGCCAGATTCACAGCCACAAATTCTGCCTAGTCCTAGACTAAAAAGCATGTTCAAAGGTGAATCTCCAAGAATTCAGGCTGTTCTGGAGGCAAGGGGGGGGGGGGGGGGTCTGACCCTGTACAAGATGGGGGTGCCTAATAAACTGGCCAGGGAGTCAATGTTAAACAAAGCAGCACTGCACCTCCACCAAAATACAGCATTTTAATGATTTATAGTACCTTGAAGAAGAGCACGGCATCAAACGTCTCCGACTTGAGCTGCCACCAGCGCCGCATGCCTGGGGTTGTTTTGTTCAAGAAGTCTTCTGGGACATACAGAGTCGTGGGGTCGTAGTCTTCCTCAGACTGTCTCCGTCTCTTGGCATCTTTCCTCCGGCCTTCCTGTAGCCAATCAAGCTTCTCATGGTCCCATACCGTAGCCCCACCTTGCCCGCCGGCACCTGAGCCATTCGCCTGGCTGTCGAAGCTCTCCGGGGCCGAAAAGGCTGAGAGTCGAGACTTGGTGTTGGCTGTGATGGTGCTAGATAAGGGAGCTCTCTTGGCGGTTTCTGGAAGAGTGGGAGTCTTGGGTTTTGGTTTGGCACTGGATGGCTTCTCCGCGGGTCGTTTGCGTTTCACCGGTTTAACTGGGCTGTCAGGTTCAGCCTCACGTTCACTTTCTACATCTTCCTCCGACGCACTGTTCACTACCTCTTCCTCATCTTCCTCATCTTCCTCACTGCTGCATCCGGCCCGTTCTGGTTTGAATTCGTCACCCGAGCCTTCACTGTCGGAGGCGACCACGATGCGGCGACGCTTAGACTTGCCGCCCTGTTCTGCTGTGGCACGGGAGGAACGGCGACTAGGCTTTGACTTCACTGTCTCCTCATCTTCCTCTTCAGTCAAATCTTCGTCGGTCAATGTTGACTTATCAAGCTGTCGGAGGAAAGGCAAATGAGAATACAATATTTCAGTTTTTCAAGGGGGGAAAAATTATATGGGCTCTCGAGTGGCGAAGTGGTTTAAGGCACTGCATCTCACTGCTTGAGGCATCACGCCAGACACCCCGATTCGAATCCAGGCTGTATCACAACCAGCCATGATTGGAAATCCCAGTGTCGTCCGTTTTTTACATTTAAATATTCAACACATTTGTTTTACACATGCCAGTTTGCACACAAGACAGTAATATATGTATACATATAATGATACAGTATTTACATTATTGAGTGGTAAGTTCAATGTTGAAACAATTCCCTAAATCTCAATGCAGAGTTGCAGTGAAAAGATAAAGACAGATGCGTGCTGTGTTTTGCTCTAAAGCCTGATTTAATTATTTTTTTAAAAAGCAGTTGTGTTTACTGTTCACGTGAACGGGGCATGTTGAATCCCAAAGAATCAATCCTGGATGCTCACGTTGCAAAAAGCTAAGAAAAAAAGACCAGTGACAGCTATGGCTGGCGGAGGAGCTGAAGAACTGGAAAAGCCTCCAGCTTCATTTAACTCTCATGGATGGGAGAATTTTGGCTTCCTTGTCAAATATGATGACGGAAGAAGGGTGGTGGACAACACCATTACGGCGTGTAGGCATTGTGCCACAAAAAAAAGACGTATGATCATGGAAATACATGGAGCATGGTCACACATTTAAAGCGTCATCACGCTGGTGTGTCAGTGACGGGAGCCAACTTCTCACCGCGACATTTAAGCCCTTTGCTGCAGAATCAGACCGGACTAAAGCCATCACCAAATCTATTGGGATGTTTATCACTGCAGACATGAGGCCATACTCTGTTGTGGAAAACAAAGGGTTTAAACATATGGTGAAAGTGCTTGAGCCACGCTACGAAATCCCCTCACACACCCACTTCAGTATGAAGATCATGCCAGATCTTTATGAACAGGAAAATATCAAAATTGTCGATGAATTATCCAAGGCATCCTGTTACCCACACCCCAGAGGAGTGGACCTCCAGGGTAACAGAAAGCTACGTGACTGACTGCTCACTACACCAGAGGAGTGGACCTCCAGGGTAACAGAAAGCTACGCGACTGACTGCTCACTACACCAGAGGAGTGGACCTCCAGGGTAACAGAAAGCTACGTGACTGACTGCTCACTACACCAGAGGAGTGGACCTCCAGGGTAACAGAAAGCTATGTGACTGACTGCTCACTACACCAGAGGAGGGGACCTCCAGGGTAACAGAAAGCTACGTGACTGACTGCTCACTACACCAGAGGAGGGGACCTCCAGGGTAACAGAAAGCTACGTGACTGACTGCTCACTACACCAGAGGAGGGGACCTCCAGGGTAACAGAAAGCTACGTGACTGACTGCTCACTACACCAGAGGAGTGGACCTCCAGGGTAACAGAAAGCTACGTGACTGACTGCTCACTACACCAGAGGAGGGGACCTCCAGGGTAACAGAAAGCTACGTGACTGACTGCTCACTACACCAGAGGAGGGGACCTCCAGGGTAACAGAAAGCTACATGACTGACTGCTCACTACACCAGAGGAGTGGACCTCCAGGGTAACAGAAAGCTACGTGACTGACTGCTCACTACACCAGAGGAGGGGACCTCCAGGGTAACAGAAAGCTACGTGACTCACTGCTCACTACACTAGAGGAGGGGACCTCCAGGGTAACAGAAAGCTACGTGACTCACTGCTCACTACACCAGAGGAGGGGACCTCCAGGGTAACAGAAAGCTATGTGACTGACTGCTCACTACACCAGAGGAGGGGACCTCCAGGGTAACAGAAAGCTACGTGACTCACTGCTCACTACACCAGAGGAGTGGGAGATGTGAAGTCCGGTGCTACAGACACGCCCCCTCTATGAGAGAAACACAAATCTTGCGCCGGTACTGCTAAGAGCAGTAGCAGAGTGGAAGCTAGAGGCCCAATAACAATATCCCAACCACCACAGATAATGTCAAGAACCAAGTAAATGCAGTGAGAGGCTGGACTGGGGACACAGATAGCTTGCATTGCACATGTGATCAATTTAACATCTCAAAGGGGAATCTCAGTGAACAAGATGGATCGCCTCCTTGGGAGGATCAGGAAGGTGGTTTCCTTTTTCCACCGGAGCACAACAGCCGCTCATGTGCTTAAGACCAAGCAAGAAATGCTACAGCTACCGACCCACAAGTTCATACACAATGTCACAACAAGATGGAACTCCACTTATGACACGTTGGAGCTCTATCTTGAGCAGCAGGCAGCTGTAAAAGTGGCAGAGGAGGTCCTCCAGGTGCTCAAACCCCTCAAAACAGTTACAACCTTATTGAGCACTGAAACTGCACCGTCTGTGTCCATGATCCTACCTCTGAAAACAAGGATTCTACAATCTATGGCCCCAAGATAGGAAGACAGCGCCATCACTAGAGATGTCAAGGCTGCCATTAGAGAGGACCTGAACCCCAGATACCTCCCTAATGTACAGGACTACCTTCATAGATCTACTGCACTGGATCCAAGGTTCAAGTCAAATCAAATGTCATTTGTCACATGCACCAAATACAACAGGTGTAGTAGACCTTACAGTGAAATACTTACTTACAAGCACTTAACCAACGATGCAGTTAAGAAAATACCTAAAAAAAGTAAGAGATAAGAATAACAAATATTTTAAGAGCAGCAGTAAAATAACAACAGCAGGCCTATATACAGGGGGTACCGGTACAGAGTCAATGTGTGGGGCACCAGTGTCGAGGTAATTGAGATAATTATGTACATGCAGGTAGGGTTGTTAGTGGCTATGCATAGATAACAGAGAGTAGTAGCAGTGGGGGGGGGGAATAGTATGGGTAGCCATTTGATGAGCTGTTATGGAGTCTTTGGCTTGGGGGTAGAAGCTGTTTAGAAGCCTCTTGGACCTAGACTTGGCGCCCCGGTACCGCTTGCCCTGCGGTATCAGAGAGAACAGTCTATGACTAGGGTGGCTGGAGTCTGAGGACCTTCCTCTGACACCGCCTGGTATAGAGGTCCTGGATGGCAGGAAGCTTGGCCCCGGTGATGTACTGGGCCGTACGCACTATCCTCTGTAGTGCCTTGCGGTCGGAGGCCGAGCAGTTGCCATACCAGGCAGTGATACAACCTGTCAGGATGCTCTCAATGGTGCAACTGTAAACCTTTTGAGGATCTGAGGACCCGTGCCAAATCTTTTCAGTCTCCTGAGGGGGAATAGGTTTTGTCGTGCCCTCTTCACGACTGTCTTGGTGTGCTTGGACCATGTTAGTTTGTTGTTAATGTGAACGCCAAGGAACTTGAAGCTCTCAACATGTCTCACCTAGACCATGCCCTACACCGGAGGACATACAGTGACCTCATCACTGAGATTGTGGCCACTAAAGAGGTAAAAAAATAAATCTTAGTCTACGCTATTGCCAATAGAATCATCCATTTTTGAGTTGGAATAATAATGGCTTTTATTAAATGTTATTGCCACAATTATAGTTCTATGAAATATGAAAATAAATAGTTCAATAGATACCGTAATTTCCGGACTATTAAGCGCACCTGAATATAAGCCGCATTCACTGAATTTTTAAAAAAGTATTATTTTGAACATAAATAAGCCGCACATGTCTATAAGCCGCAGGTACCTACCGGTACATTCAAACAAATGAACTTTACACAGGCTTTAACGAAACACAGCTTGTAACAAAAATAAATAGGCTTTAACGAAACACGGCTTGTAAAAAAAAAAAAAAAATTAGCAGTAAGCTTTAGTTGTCTTTTTGCACTGAGTCAATTCCTCACGCTGCTGTTTCCAACATCTTATCATCGACTCATTAAGACCAAGCTCCCGTGCAGCAGCTCTATTTCCTTTTCCAACAGCCAGATCAATCGCCTTCAACTTGAAAGCTGCATCATATGCATTTCTCCGTGTCTTTGCCATGATGAGGGTGACAAAATGACTACCGTAATCAGAATGATGGGAAGTTTGAGAGCGCTCGATTTAATCTAAACAGTAAACAAAAGTTGTTTGACCGTAACCCGTTCGGCAATTTCATTGGTCTAATGAAAGCTTCATGCCGGCAAAAAAACTGAGCACGTCACAGAATGTGTTTTTTTGGAGAAAAAACATTTGAAAGCGGAAAAAATCCATATATTAGCCGCGTCATTGTTTAAGCCGCGAGGTTCAAAGCCTGGGAAAAAAGTTGCGGCTTATAGTCCGGAATTTACGGTAGTCATTTTTTCTGCAGGGTCAAGCCACAGAGCCAACTCAGAGGCATCTCCTCCACAAAACAATTTGGCCATGAAGGAGCTTTTCGGGGAGACTTTTGCGAGCAAGGACACAGGCAAGACGTTTGCCAACACCATCAAAGAGGAGGTGGCATCCTACAAGTCAACAAGCGGTGTTCTAGTGGATGGTGATCCACTGACATGGTGGAAAAGCAATGAGTGTAAATACCCTCACATTGCCATGATGGCAAGATGCTACCTGGCTGTGCCTGTCACTTCAGTTCACAGCGAGAGGGTGTTTTCCACAGCAGGAAACATAGTAACTGCAAAGAGGTCAACCCTCTCCCCAGACAATGTAGACATCCTCATCTTTCTGAAAAAGAAGTTGAAGTTATAAAAAAAAAGGTTAAAAAGAAAGCAAAGAGATTATGTTGACACAGGCTATTTTTTCCTTCACTATTGTTCAAAGGAAGAAGGTATCATGCCGCATATTGTACTTTAATTTAACAATTGAGTATTGAATATTTTATTTTAAGATTTTATTTAAACATTGCAAAGTTCCTTGCTTTAAGTGTTCTTTAAGTAATAAATGGAAAGCAAAGTTATGTCTCCCTTTTTTTTGCGGAGCTGAAAAATTAGCCGATCCATGACTCAAAACCGTGAGTTTTGTGATCCGTTGCACCACTACTAGATTGTGGATTAATAAAGTATCAATCTATCAAATGGAAATGCAATGTTAGCAGCAGTACATACAAACGGAAAGGTTCTCTCACCTCCATATCCTCCTCCTCGTCTTCCTCAGCATCAGATGGGTCCATACAGACAGGCATCTTCAGTCTGGTCTCTGGGCTGTCTGGCATAGCAGCATCAGCCAGCTCCATGGCCCTGCGGATCACAGGCTTACCACTGAAGAACACCCCTCCTGTCTTAGCATCACTGCTGTCCGAGCCTGGGATGGAGTACAAGTGAGAAGCGACATTATTTTTAGTACACTCCAAAGTGTATATGGCTCTAAAACAACGTTCCGTCTAATCTTCGAGCGCAGTAGCTCCGAGACTGCAGAGCAGCTCCCCAGGACTGTCGCGCAGAAATATTAGCCCACAGAGAGAAGCACGAGATTGAACTTCACTCAACTTTCCAGAGCAATGGTCACCAAGGCATTAATAGTGGATCACCAACATTTCTGTAAAAAAAACAATAAAGCTGTGTTCCTTTTTTGGGGGGGGGCTGTTGGCAGTAAATGCACCCGATTCAGTTGCCCTGCGCGCCGACTAGGCCAACTGTTGCCATTTAGAAACTTTTCACGTGTCTGAAGGTACAAACTGCCTTCCCGGCGGGCCCAGAGAGCAAATGAAGTGTACTACAGGCCTAACGCTGGCCAATCGGACGGCCCAGATTGCCGTGTCTGCAGTAACGTAGCAGGCATAAGAAATCTACAGCAAAGTTGATACTGAGATTACAAAACATTTTAAACCATGACTAAAGAGAAAAATGTCAACGAATACAGCAAAGAGATGGTGTTTTTATGAGTGAGTTCATGTTTAAGTTCTTACTCAGCACTGTCAACACTTTGTATTCAACACTTTATGAGCCGTAAAATGTGCATTCTTCCTATTTCCACTCAGCGCTACAACAAGCAGTGCAACAGTAATGAATGAGTAGGAATGTGTATCTATAGGACTTGCGTTGTTATTATTAGCGGCTTGGGTCGAGGAATCTCTCTCTGTTCACAGAAGTAAAAATACGAACTTGTGCATGAGGCAGAAATAATGCGGTGCGACTCGAGTTGCCATCAGCTGGAAGACTGTCCCCTTTTGGTCAGTGGACAAAAGGGAGAGCAAAGGGCTGTTGAGAGGCGGACCCTCAAGCAGACTGATCATCAGATGCAGGCACATCACAATGTATGCTCACTCAGCTGTGCCTCAAGTAATACAACAGCTCTGTTACAGGTGTGATCATATAGCTTACCTCAAATTTTGAAATGTTTTTAAAATTATTTTTATGGCCTGAACAACAATGCATTGACAGGGCAATTCAAGCAAAGCCAGTATGCGTTGATAAATATATTGGGCCTATAGCTTACTGCTCAAACCTCATTGCTACAGTACTGTTTTTAATGCAGTCCCTCCAGGATTGCGCTGTCCTTTTTTGTGTGATTTCTGCAGCCAGAAATGCCTGATTTTGTGGCAGCTTTTTTGAAATTCTGCGATACATTTTGCGATGTTTTTTTTTCACGTTAAATTTCATAAAGCAATAAAAAGTCATGTGTGCTCAATTTTAAGCAGAATACATAATACAAAAACAATTTGAGTACTTTAGATGTTTTGATTTTGTTTATTTTCCTGAGAAAACAGCTCTGTCATAATCTACTCACACATTCACCTCTCCATCAGGCTTTGGGCTTGCTATCAACACAAGATGCATCTCACATTCCTACTCACGCTAGCTCTCTCTCAAAAAAAAAGTTGATTCAAAGCTGATCAATCGCTTTCAATTTAAGGATCAATATTTCTTTCTAACAAGTTGTCTTCAAAATACTTGATTGTGATTTTTTTCTCAAACGGTCGTAAGGGAGATAAAGAACAGAAAACGTCAAAATAGAGTATTAGGGTTGATATACACTCTTGAAACAGTATTACCATTTCTAAAAAAAATCCTGAAAGATTGTGCTTTAGTGATCCGTATTAAGTTTTAGAGTTTAAAACGGCAAAGCTGACAAATTGCACTCAGTGCTTTGAGCAGCGCTCTCCATAGACAGACTGGGGAGAGCAGAGTGCCGACCACCCTACTAAAGCCATGGTTAGCGGAGTACAAGTTTGAGTAAATCGCCACTCACCTTGATTCTTCCAGCGCTTGCCACAGTCTTCCCTGCTACCACTTCAGTCATGGTGATCTGCCGCTGCTGTGGGAACTGTTCTGACATTCTCATATGCTTTGCTGATTCCAAGTGATTGTTGAATTTCTCTAGTTTCAAAAAACATTTGGAAATTGTTTCGCACGGTCGTTTGTTGGCAAATAAGATTGATTTCTGTTCCTTGTACTGCCCGCCAGCCATCAACAATCAGCCATCATTCTCGCACGTGAACACGCTGACAGGCCAAGGGGAAAAAACTTTGATGTGTGGTTGGATTGGACGATTTTCCACAGTAACAGTGCAGTAATTAGTCAAAATTACAAACCCGCTTTTGATTGAACCCTTTTATGTGCAAAAAGTGCAGGGATATGTCAAAATTGCGAGCGCTCGCATAATATGCGCTGATTGGTTCATTTTGCATTAAATTATGCAATTGCAGAATCCTGGAGGGACTGTTAATTGGTTAACGTTGCGTAGGCTTATGGTTTTTTAAGTCATGTTAAAAAAAAAGCTGAGCAGTAGATCTCAGCTTGCATTTTGACTCAGTGATCTTTACTCATAAAAAGGTTGGTGACCACTGTTCTAGAGTTTTCCCTGTTAACACTATCAATTGTGATCGAATCAACGCAATATTAGTCACTTTCAATGCAACATACCGAAATAAAACAAACTATGCGAGAGATTTTGTTATAGGCAAAACACGGAGTAGGATTCTATTGCATTGACACCCACTACTCAGCCCGCATGCTACACAGACTGGTGCGGCATAAACAATCAGAGCTGCAGTAGGTCTATACGCAAATAGACCATTGCCACATATGGATCTGTGCCACTTACTTTGAACTGGACTGTGTTTACAGCATAAACGGTTGTGAGTAGATGTGCTTGTTTTGAGATCAAAGCAAAAGCTGCATGTAGCCACACGTGCACATTTTGGTCATATACTTTGCTATTTAATTAGTTATTAGCCAAGTTACAGATAATTTTTAGTCAGCAATAGGGGAGTGATTGCCTCCTACAAGAGCACAAAACATGAACATTTCTAGATATCTTTGAAATGCAAGTCCGGTAAAGAGCTTGTTTGTCGTCTTAAATGGGCAGTGTTGTATTTTGAGATAGGCTTTAATAAGATTGGTAGCCAATAGACAGAGGGCAGCATAATTTCTCAGATTTTCTGTAATAATGGTATGGGAATAATAATGCATTTTATTTTGTAAAGTGGTTTCTTGCATCAAACATGACAACATTTTCAGTCACTGTGTCTGAAGGACAAGGGGATAAATAGGGGGAAAAAATATATTTTACCTTTATTTAACTAGGCAAGTCAGTTAAAACCTCTTCGCTAGAGGGGGCAGTATTTTCACGGCCGGATGAAAAACGTACCCAATTTAAACAGGTTACTACTCTGGCTCAGAAACTAGAATATGCATATTATTAGTAGATTTGGATAGAAAACACTCTGAAGTTTCTAAAACTGTTGAATGGTGTCTGTGAGTATAACAGAACTTATATGGCAGGCAAAAACCTGAGAAAATTCCAAGCAGGAAGTGGCCTGTCTGAGAATTTGTAGTTCTTTTGGTTCTCTATCGAAACTACAGTATCTGTGAGGTTACGTAGCACTTTCTAAGCCTTCCATTGGCTCTCAAAAGCCTTCAGAAAGCGGATTGAGGCGTCTCCTGTCTCTGGGCAGAGTTTTGTAGCTCAGTTTGTCAGTGGTCTGCCTGGTTGGATAAGAGATTGGATATGCGCGTTCACGAGACCACACTGTTTTTTCTTTCAGCCTTTGAATGAATATGCTATTGTCCGGTTGGAATATTATCGCTATTTTACGAGAAAAATACCATAAAAATACCATTGATTTTAAACAGCGTTTGACATGCTTCTAAGTACGGTAATGGAACATTTAGAATTTTTTTGTCTCGAATTGTGCTCGCGCGTTACCTTTTGGATAGTGACCTGAACGCACGAACAAAACAGAGGTATTTGGACATAACTATGGATTATTTTGAACAAAAACAACAACATTTCTTGTGGAATTAGCAGTCCTGGGAGTGCATTCTGATGAAGATCAGCAAAGGTAATAACATTTTTCTAATACTAATTCTGAGTTTAGTGAGCCCCGAACTTGGCGGGTGTCTGAATAGCTCACCGTGATGGCTGAGCTATGTACTCAGAATATTGCAAAATGTGCTTTCGCCGAAAAGCTATTTTAAAATCTGACATAGCGATTGCATAAAGGAGTTCTGCATCTATAATTCTTAAAATAATTGTTATGCATTTTGTCAACGTTTATGATGAGTAATTTAGTAAATTCTCCGGAAGTTTGCGGTGGGAATACAATTTCTGAACATCACATCGCAATGAATAAAGCTGTTTTTTGATATAAATATGAACTTGATTGAACAAAACATGCATTGTATAACATAATGTCCTAGGAGTGTCATCTGATGAAGATCAAAGGTTAGTGCTTCATTTAGCTGTGTTTTGGGTTTTTGTGACATATATGCTTGCTTGGAAAATGGTTGTGTGATTATTTTGGGCTGTGTACTCTCCTAACATAATCTAATGTTTTGCTTTTGCTGAAAAGCCTTTTTGAAATCGGACAATGTGGTTAGATTAACGAGAGTCTTATCTTTAAAATGGTGTAAAATAGTTGTATGTTTGAAAAATTGTTATTATTGAATTTTAGGTTTTTGTATTTTGCGCCACGCTCTTCCATTGGATATTGGCGAGGCGTTCCGCTAGCGGAACCCCTAGATGTAAGAAGTTAACTTCACTAGGGTAGGGGGCAGCATTCGGTATTTTGGATGAAAAGCGTGCCCAAATTAAACTGCCTGCTACTCAGGCCCAGAAGCTAGGATATGCATATAAATCGGTAGATTTGGATAGAAAACACTCTAAAGTATCCAAAATCATGTCTGAGTATAACAGAACTGATATGGCAGGCGAAAACCTGAGGAAAATCCATCCAAGAAGTACTATTATTTTGAAAGGCTGTTTTTCCATTGAAAGCCTATCCACCATACAAAGACTTAGGACCCAGTTCACGATCTCTATGGCTTCTTCTACATGTGGCCAGTCTTTAGGCATTGTTTCAGGCTTTTACTCTGAAAAATGAGGGCGATACAGCACTTTCAATGAGCGGACAGTGGAAATTTCCAGACATGAGTCCAGCGTGTGATCGGGAGCGCGCCTTTGTTTCTCCTTTTCTATTGACGAAGCTTTTGTCCGGTTGAAATATTAGATTATTTATGACAAAAACAACCTGAGGACTGATTTTAAACATTGTTTGACATGTTTCTACGAACTTTTATTGTACTTTTTTGACTTTTCATCTGGATGTTGAGAGCGCGCTTTGTGCCTTTGGATTACTGAACTAAACGCACCAACAAAACTGAGGTTTTTGGACATTAAGAGGGACATTATCGAACAAAACAAACATTTATTGTGTAACATGGAGTCCTGGGAGTGCCACCAGATGTAGATCAAAGGTAAGTGATTAATTTAATTGCTATTTCTGACTTTTGTGAGTCCTCTCCTTGGCTGGAAAATGTCTGTATGGTGTTTTGTGGCTAGGCGCTGTCCTAACATAATCGCATGGTGTGCTTTCGCTGTAAAGCCTTTTTGAAATCTGACACAGCGGCTGGATTAACAAGAAGTTCATCTTTAAAATGGTGTATAATACTTGTATGGTTGAGGAATTTTAATTATGGGATTTCTGTTTGAATTTGGCGCCCTACAATTTCACTGGCTGTTGTCGAGGTGGGACACTAGCGTCCCAATGATACCAGAGAGGTTAAGAACAAATTCTTATTTACAATGACGGCCTAGGAACAGTGGGTTAACTGTCTTGTTCAGGGGAAGAACGACAGATTTTGTACCTGCAATTTTTTTCTCTCCACAAGTTGCATGAAATGCAGCCCTACATTGAACACCACACATTGGCTGCTACTGTAGGCTGAATGATAGAACAGCTATTTCCATGTTAAAATGTTATGGGATGCATTTTCTCCTTTGTTTTTGATGGTAGGCCATTCTGGTAGGCCTACATTATGATCAAATAGCCACAGTAGCCTACATAGCCACTTAACACTGTAACCTAAAGCAGGTACAGCCTCAGTGTTCACAGTAAACGCACGCGGGAAGTTGCACTGAATTTTCACAACATTCAAGTTTGCGCTCAGCAGACCTGAAATTTGCTCAATGCCGAAAACATTGCTTTAGAATCAATAAAACCATTTTTTGGAGAAGCTATTGCTGTAGTAACCGCTTAACTGGCATCTTACATCACTAGCTGTAGCATAGCTAGAATTAGCCTGATATCAGATTTACTTGTGCCATCTTGCAAACTCCTATGGTCATTGTCTTCCATGACAACAAACATAGGAGTTGGAAAGACAGAACAAACAGATCTGGGGCCAGGCTAACCAAGAACAGATGACAATAGATGTCCACCTGCACAGGCTAGGTGAGTGACGCAGCACGCTGTAGATAGCAAAGGAAGGGAGTTTTGGACAGGTAAATCATAGCTTTCTCACCTTGATACTCGCGGATATATTTGGTGCTGACCCAGCCCCTGGTCGGTGGCTCGTCGAAGAAGTGGACATGCAGGCGCTGGCTTTTACCCCTGCCCCTCATCTGCTGCCCGCTGACAGGCTGGGGCACTACCATACACGGCCACCAGGGGTGCCCCTCTAGCTTGGCCCACACCAAGGCTCCGGCACTGAATGGACATGGTGCCGGACTGGAAGAAAATGAGATGGAGAATTAAAATATCAGACAACAGGTTACCTAGTAACAATCTCTCCTGTCAACCCAAGTGTCTACTTGTTGAACTTCCCTTTATGGATTTGAAAGGAAATCACTGGTATAGTAACTCCCTTGTCTACTCTAGCCAATGCCTACTCCAATCCAATTCTTTTTACATGTGGGGAGCAGTGAACGAGTGCACACTTCAAGGGGAAAGGGAGGTTGAGGGAAATATGGATCCGTCCCATTCATTTGTTTTACAATAACCTAAGGTAGCAGGCGTAAAAGAAAACACCTGAGCGTTGTTTCCACATCCAGTTTTCAGCTGAAAATTAAGCTAGGTTGAATGGGGTTGAATTAGCTTTATCACAGAGTTTCTAAACCCAGAGGCGCAAGATCATGAGACGGGAATGCTTGTGAAACAGACCAGGCCGGATTTTGGGGTTTGAGAAGTAAAAAAAAAAATAATAATCTTCCTTGTTAATTTTCTCAAAATCTAAAAAGGCACAACCTAGATTTGAGCAAATGTCTTAAGTAGATGAACATATTACTCCAACCTTGTGAAACTGATATGTTTACATTTTTGTCAAAAACAACTTTGTCAAAGGAGTGCCTTTGATTTGATGGCCTGCACAGGTGCTGTTCACCACGGGTTGACCATTAGACAGGATGATGTGTTTCTGCGCATCGTGTCTAATGGTCGGTGTGATCGGGGATTTATATTGAAGAAGCAGCTTCTGCCCGTCTTTGGCTGTATCCCTTAAAACCGGATGCATCCGGTTGTTGTCAACTCAGCTAACGCCTCGTTCACACCAACAGCATCATTGCGCAAAATGGTACGCAGCATCATCTGGATGTGTGTGCAACAAAAGTTCAACAATCACCTTCTGCTACCATTTCTGTCAAGCCATCTATGCATACAGTTTCCCAAATACGTTCGATCAACGCAACGCTGCAGGGCAAATGCAGCATTCCATTGGAAATGAATGTACTTCCACAGATAGAACAATGAGCCAGATGTTTCACCAGATGTATAAATGTGAGGCATCTGCTTGGCGTTTCCACTCACTACCAAATATGGTAGTGAGAGGAAGTCCAGTGGCTGGCAGTGGGAGAAGATGGATTTTGGCTGACATTCTCATCAATGAAATATTTGATCTCAACACAGTTCTGTTCCCAAAACTAAAATGTTATTTACAGAGTGGACTACATTTTGTTGACTTTACCCTTTGCGAAAGTTGTAAAAAAAAAATCGCGTTGTTTAGTAGGAGTGTAAAGGCGAATTCAGTTATTACACATGGCACTTGATAGAGTAGGCCTTCCCGAACGGAAATATGCAGATGCATGCTAGAACGTGTCAATAGGCTCTCACTAGCTCGTACTTGGCTCTGTCCACCTCCTTGCTTGTTCTACCCACTACGACGAATTTGTTCCCATTGGAAACGGCAGGCTGTTGTCTATCTTGGTTTAGTTATAAAAACAATCATTGGTACTTCTGGTGTTCCAAAATGAAATGGACACTGATCGAGGCTTAAACCTAGTTTCACATATATCTTAAGATATGGTATGATGCCTTGCCCCTTTGAATATAATTGGTCTCCCTGGGTCTACGTCCACCCGCATCATGCCAGTCACGAAAGTGTTGAATTACATGACACGTTCTCCCGCCAAATGACGCATGCATGTTACTTTGCACATTGACATGCTTGATCAGAATGTATCATTACTCCAACAGCAACACTGTCAGAAAACAGCTACACAACGAAGTGTGTTGAAGGATTGAGACACAAATAACATTACTAGTTAAGTGATCAGCTGGTTAGCCAGTTTTATCCAGCCACTAATCTGTCTAAATCGTATTGCATTACATAACGTATGTCCTGTGTAGACGAGAGAGTTAGCCATTTCACAAATCAATTAGCATTTCTGCACGAGTTATAATTAGCTACTGTAGCTAGCTACCGCTAAAACCACTAGCCACAACAAAGCAACTCGTTGTTTGTGCTAGCTAACTAATTTGAGCCATCTGTCTTACCTCTCCTTTATTGTTAGTGTCTTATTCCCAAAGAGTTTGCCGAATCCACCTTTGCTCGCTTTTGCATTAAGGGGTTTTGTAGGAGTCTTTTTGGTGGTGGGAGTTTGAGATGCATGCTTAGCTTCTTCTTTTGGAGAGCTGTTCTTTTTTCGAACTGAGGATGGCAAGTCGGCTTCTGCGGGCGAGGGACTCGGTTTCGCCTTCGGAACCGGTGGCGGAGACTTATTGAAAAAATTGAAAATGCTGCTTTGCTTCGCCATAAAGCCTGTTTATGGAAAAATGTATAATAAAGTGATTTAGTTCATCAAATGTTTAGAATCTGCTAACTCTGTCTGGTCTGCAGGCATCAGTGCTCGTGCACTGTTCGCGGGAAATTCTCAGAAGGTAAAAGGTCATGTGGGAGTGGCTACAAGGGAATTCAGCCAATGGCAAACCATCTTTATTCTTGGTATTTATTAATCAAATATTTTTGGGTTCATGCTGGTCCATGTCAAACAATTAAAACATGTATTTTCTCTGCCCGAGTAAGAATAAGTTCATAGATATTTGTATTTATTTAGGAGTTACATTTCATCATGATACAGACCGACTATGTTATGCGATAGCCACACATCACCAGCAGAGGGCAGTAGTGGTATTTGTATAATTGATTGCAGATTATGGGAGACGAGTTTAAACCTAACGTGTAATCATTCATCATAGATAACTTTGGAATTCACCCTGTGAATTGTTCGTCCCATTTCACAAACTGTGAGTTTCCCTTATATTTTGATTTACCATTCTAACAGTCCCCCCAAAAATTTAATCACTAGACTTTCACTCTTCTCTTCCCCAATATGAGGACCAGGACCCTCATTTTTCTACCTGGTTGTTGGAGATAAACTAGTGTAAACTAACCACACCCCCAAAAATATCCGGTGATATGTTTTATTGAGAGTGCCCTCCCATCAAGCTAAACAACACAGATTTGTAAAACATCTCATATCTTACCAGGGCACAACTTTGGTTTTAGAAGTGGGGAGGAGAGACATCTAACATCACTCCTCTCCTCTTTCTCTTGTTAAAATTTCTCTCTCCTCTTCTCTATCCCTATATATATATATATATATATATATATATATATATATGAGAATATGCATTTTTAAGTCAGAATATAAAACATATAAAATGTCCACATCCAACTTAACAGGTGCAGAAGAGCAGATCTAAAAATAAAAGGAATGGCCACAACTCTGGTATGTTCCCATGGTGATTTAATCATCAGGTCAAACCACTGGAGTCACATGACTTGGACTTGAGTCTGACTCGAGTCACAAATTTGACTTGGACTTGCAAGCATGAAACTGAATATATATTTGAATAGGTTACATATAGCCTACCATTTCTATTGTATATGTATACCTTTGCTTATTTGATCAGGTCAATAACATAGGCCTACGGAAATGCACCAAATTATTGTTTCAAAGACATCTATCAATCGGTGCTTCAGAACCAAAAAGTTGATTGTTGACCAGTGACGCGTAATCACCATTGGCGCGCGAAGGCAGTCGCACGTTTCCAGATTAATGACCAGAAAGCGCTTTGCATGGCAAAAATAGAGTAGTTTACCTACGTTAATATTATCCATATAAAGTACTGTTTAGCAACCCGCTATGAATGCATCTTTTCCACAATAGGCTAACTGGTGATTTCATTGACCATTTTCATATTTCAGATAGGCCTAGTTTGGGTGTGTTATAATTATATAACTCAGTGGTGGTACTGCATATGTCTAAAGATAGCTGTAACATCGTACTACCTGCAATACTCATGGGATGAAGATGTAACATTCTGGCGAATTAACTAGGATATTTGTGAGGAAGAAAAAAAGGCTACAGACAAATCATGCTTCCATCTGATACAGCAACACCCCAGCAATAGGATCCTGCTTGCTCTGGACTCCAGAGAAGTGACAATGTGACATGATATTCCTATTTAACATTGACTGCTAACATGAATGACTTCCAGCTGAAAATGCAGGCGTAAAACGCATTTTATTTCTGTAAATAAACTCAGAAAAAAAAGAAACGTCTCTTTTTCCGGACCCTGTCTTTCAAAGATAATTCATATAAATCCAAATAACCTCACAGATCTTCATTGTAAAGGGTTTAAACACTGTTTCCCATGCTTGTTCAATGAACCATAAACAATTAATGAACATGCACCTGTGGAACGGTTGTTAAGACACTAACAGCTTACAGACAGTAGGTAATTAAGGTCACAGTTATGAAAGCTTAGGACACTAAAGAGGCCTTAAATTGCAATGTCCGTACTGTGAGACGCCTAAGACAGAGCTACAGGGAGACAGGGCGGACAGCTGATAATCCTCGCAGTGGCAGACCATGTGTAACACCTGCACAGGATCGATACATCCGAACATCACACCTGCGGGACAGGTACAGGATGGCAACAACAACTGCCCGAGTTACACCAGGAATGCACAATCCCTCCATCAGTGCTCAGACTGTCCGCAATAGGCTGAGAGAGGCTGGACTGAGGGCTTGTAGGCCTGTTGTAAGGCAGGTCCTCACCAGACATCACCAGCAACAACGTCGCCTATGGGCACCGTCGCTGGACCAGACAGGACTGGCAAAAAGTGCTCTTCACTGACAAGTCGCGGTTTTGTCTCACCAGGGGTGATGGTCGGATTCACATTTATCGTCGAAGGAATGAGCGTTACACCGAGGCTTGTACACTGGAGCGGGATCAATTTGGAGGTGGAGGGTCCATCATGATCTGGGGCGGTGTGTCACAGCATCATCGGACTGAGCTTGTTGTCATTGCAGGCAATCTCAACACTGTGCGTTACAGGGAAGACATCCTCCTCCCTCATATGGTACCCTTCCTGCAGGCTCATCCTGACATGACCCTCCAGCATGACATTGCCACCAGCCATACTGCTCGTTCTGTGCATGATTTCCTGCAAGACAGGAATGTCAGTGTTCTACCATGGCCAGTAAAGAGCCCGGATATCAATCCCATTGAGCACGTCTGGGACCTGTTGGATCGGAGGGTGAGGGCTAGGGCTATTCCACCCAGAAATGTCCGGGAACTTGCAGGTGCCTTGGTGGAAGAGTGGGGTAACATCTCACAGCAAGAACTGTCAAATCTGGTGCAGTCCATGAGGAGGAGATGCACAGCAGTACTTAATGCAGCTGGTGGCCACACCAGATACTGACTGTTACTTTTGATTTTGACCCCCCCTTTGTTCAGGGACACATTATTCCATTTCTGTTAGTCACATGTCTGTGGAACTTGTTCAGTTTATGTCTCAGTTGTTGAATCTTGTTGTGTTCATACAAATATTTACACGTTAAGTTTGCTGAAAATAAACGCAGTTGACAGTGAGAGGACGCTTATTTTTTTGCTGAGTTTAGTATGGTGATCAAGAATATGAAACATTTACTTTGCAAGCTCAACAGCAATGGGGCACCAATTACTAGCATAGGCCTAGTGGTCTTTTGGTACGTCAACATTGCTTGAAATTGATAATTTACTTTTGAAGCTTGTATTTGGAATTTGTTGTTAAAATGTATTACTACATAATAAAAATGTGTTGTAGACAAAATAATGAAAAGGACTGACTGATAGCCCCAATAAGTAGACAAAGATTTGTAGTTGAACAAGTCATTGCCTGAAGTTATTTTTTTTTACTTGACTTGAGACTTGACTTGACCAGCTCTTAGAATCCACGACTTGGACTTGACTCGAGACTTAACACGTTCTACTTGGGACTCGACTTGAGACTTGGACCTTGTGACTTGTTTGTGACTCGAATAATAGTGACTTGGTCCCACCTCAGTCACACACCACTGTGAAACACACCTACTGTACTTAAATAACCTCTAGAGGCATGTACATCCGGTCAACTGAATACATATAATACATTAACGTCATAATAAATATTACATAGTAGACATGAATACATTTTGGTTTGTTTATCCATTTCTATTGATATAGGAGCACAATAGATTAAAAACGTGAGACAAATGAGTCAATCATTTTGTAAACAATATTATATAGGGAAAATGGAAAAGTTCCCCTGTGAGCAGAACACATTTTATAGAAAAGGTTTTATATTTACTTTCTCATTTAGACCACTTGGAGACAGTGTGTTGAGGAAATGTATCGAAAAGGATTCTCGTCTAAGGAGGAAATTGTCAGTACCGCCCCCTCTACATGTAAATTTCACATATTTAATTCCCGTGTAGCGGAGAGAGGACAAGTTGTGCAAGTTGTCCACCTGGGCCTTGTTTTGTGAGCGTTGTGTTGTGAGCACCACACCAGTAGTCTACTACGGTATGTTGCAGCCCAGCTGCAGTAATTTGTCTTCTCATGGTAAGTTCTCACTTGCTTTGTTCTCACCTTTGTCTCTCCCACTCACTTCCTGTTCTTCTTCTCTCCCTCGAGTCCCTCCTGCAAATTAATTAAAGCACTGTGCACCCTATTTTTTTGGTTCTACCTGTTTCTCACTTCCTCCATATTGTAGGACTTTCTTCCCTTTTTCCCATTTTTAGATTGTGTTTCTCATTGCACCTCTCCATATTTTGTGGGGTTCTAAGCCTCTCCCCCTCTCCCTATTTGTAGGTTCTAGGTATTTTTCACACAACGCTCCTTATACCTCTACTGTTGAGCAATGTTCACTTCCAAACCTTCCTACTAAGTCTGGTTTCTCACTGATTTAATTTCTTTGGCTGCTCCATAGAGCATGTGTGTTTAGCCTGACTGTGTATTACATGCTTTTTGAAGCGCCTACTGAATGCATGATTATTGAAGCTCTGCTATGCATGCATAATAATTGAGTGGAAAGTATTTGAGTTGTGCTTTAAACCCCTATACCTGGGAGGGATGTATAGGCTACAGTTTGCTGTGGAATTTGAAACGATTAAAATTTGAGCACGTTTGTAGCGATATTCTGTGGGGGATAGATTGCTTCTATCAGCCTGTAAGTCCCATTTTTTGTCATCTCCCCTCTGCCAGTGTCTCATGTAATCCGCTCTATGAACTGTACTGTGTTTATTCATTTAATTATAATAAAAATGGTTTCATTTGCAAAACCCCATGCTTGCTGTCTGTGGTGTCTTTGAAAACTGTAAGAATCTGGTGTCAGAGAGAGAGAGAGCTTTTCCCATAACATCTACATTTTAGACGTTCTAGCCCTTCTCTACTCAACTCTCCTCTGCTGACATTTCTGTCTCACTATGGTGCAATAGTCTTGTACTTTGGTTTTCCTCACAGAAAGTGTTCACAGAAACTGTGAACTAATAGATATTTTGGATAATTACACCAAATTACACCTATTAACTCGTCCAATTATGTAATTCATTGTTTTAGATCCAACCAAAGCCTGAACACATGGATAGCAGCTCCCTTGTCCCTGGAGCCAACCTGCTGATCAGACCGGACACGTTGCGTGCACGAGCGTCGCAAAATCATTTTAGAAATCCATGTTATTTAATTATTGCACCCACACTGCTCGCGCGCGCCAACGAGCGTCTGTGTTGCCAAGGGCTAAAATAGAAGTCATTCCTATTTCTGACGCAGATCACGCTGCAAGTCCTGCCTCTCCCATCTCCTCATTGGTTTATAGAAACAGGTACCCAAGTGCCATCTCCTCATTGGTTATACCCACGTTGGTGATTGAAAGACGAAATGTTTTGCCGATTGTCGTGGTAATACTATGAAAGTGTAGATGCCAATCACCATATAAATTCAAAGATGAAAAAGCCTGGAAGGAGGAGAAATTACTAGAAACGATTCGGTTGGCCGTTTTATGTGTGGATTAATTGTCGGAGTAGAGGACCTTGTACATTTCAGGTAAAATAACAACTCAATGTTTATATCCCAGGACAAATTAGCTAGCAACAGCAAGCTAGCTAAATAGGACAAATTAGCTAGCAAGTGCAAGCTAACTAGCTAAATTGCCATACATGTTTAATGCTTTTCGACCTGTCCCCAAATTAATGTCATTGGTTCAGTGTTTGTTTTGATATTTAAAACTCCGTGTCGTGATTGCGTTTGGTGTAGGGGGACAAAATAAATTTATGCACGATAGTGCACGATGGCGCACTCGCGCAGCCGGTTTGGGTTCCGTGTTAGCTGTTCAGTGTTCACACATCTGTGTCATCTCAAATTAACATTGTAAAACACAGTGCATAAAACCAGATCTGAGTTCAAATACTATTTGAAATAATTGAGCTTGATTGAGCTTGCCTGTTGCAATGAAACCAATAGAAAAGCCCCAAAAGTTCCAACCCCACACACCTGGCACTTCAGGAAGGCTAAACCAAACTGTCAAAGTATTTAAAAGATTTCAAATAATATTTTGACCCAGGTATGCATGAAACTAACTACAGTAACGATGGCTGCGTCACACAGGCAGCCCAAATCTTTTTTTTTTTACTAATTGGTATTTTGAAAAAGATCTGATGTGAAAAGATCTGATGTGATTGGTCAAAATACTGCTTGTGTAAACACAGCCTACAGTATGTGATGAGTAGAGTCTGTTTTTTTGGTTGTTTTTTCTTTGACTTCCAGCATTATCCACTAGGTTTGCTGCAGGTAGAAAATCCTGGAAAATTTTATTTAATGGACACAAACTGTCTGAAATCAATCAATCAATGTCTGGTTGTGTGTGAGTGTTTGGTGGATGGATTGCCTGAGCCAGGGGATGCGAAGCTCTACAAATCTTAATTGCACCAAGCCTATTGTTTGGCAGGGAATACTTTTTGTAGATAAGTGATTCTATACCTCACTTTGCTCAAGCTAATCGAAGTTGTTGCTAAAAATAGGTAAATTATGGGCAGTTTAAGCAGAGAGTCAATAAAACCAACCATGGAAGTACGTTGTACTCAAACCCAGGTCCAGTGACTGTTATGCCGACAGTTTGGCTTCTTCGCATAACGGTTAAAAGGCATTGGACATTGGACAAAAGGCATTGGACAAAAGGTTCGGACCTTTTGGTGTAACGGTTAAGGTGTTGGCTTGAAAGTCACTGGACCAGAGTTTGATTCCCGGTCAGGGCTACCCCGAGTTAGCTACAACAAACTTCCATGGTTGGTTTCATCCGATGGAGAGGATCAGCCTGAATAAAGTTTTCCCTGACGAAATAGTAGACTTTGTGCAATTAATATTGCTAAAGCTACGCCTCCCCTGACTTAGGCAATCCCCCCACCAAACACTCACGCACAAGCAGACACTGGTTAATTGATTGATTGGAGACAGCTTGTGTCAATTAAATAACATTTTCAATAGGATTTTCAACCTGCAGCAAACCTAGTGGATAATGCTGGAACTACCATTCAAAGAAAAAACGACCAAAACAACTGGCCCTAGTGATGAGTCAGCCTCATCACCTCCATTGAACAATGATTCATTAAATAAAATATCTCTCTCTGCCGTAAAAGTATACATAATTATGCATGGTGGTAGCCTAATTGTCACAGGCAGCCCAATTCAGATTTTTTCCCCACTAATTGCTATTTTGACCAATCAGGTCAGCTCTTTTGCCAATAATTGGGCAAAAGATCAGAATTGTGCTACCTGTGTAAATGCAGCCTACATGCTTGAAATGAAAAGCGTTTATATTTCTAAGTATTAGACAGACAATTTTCTCTGGGAACAAGTCAGGGACATAATTTAATCAAGCAACCATGGATGAAGGCATCCCGGAAACTGCAGGCAGGGCATTACGAAAAGAAAGGGTACTGTATGTTTAGAGAAGAAAAGGTTCGGTATGCCCTCAGAATAGCCTCAATTTGTCAGGGCATGGACTCTACAAGGTGTAGAAAGTGTTCCACAGGGTTGCTGGCCCATGTTGACTCCAATGCTTCCCACAGTTGTGTCAAGCTGGCTGGATGTGTCACGGTTGTCGTCGGTGAAAGAGGACCAATACGCAGCAGGTACGTGTATGCTCATTTTAAATGATTATTTATTTTCAAAACAACTGAATACAAAAATAACAAAACCACTAGAAACGAACGAACGAACGACAACAAACAGTCTGGCCAAGCATAGGCTCAACACAGAACAATCACCCACGAATTACAAACACAAACACACCCTAATATATGGGACTCTCAATCAAAGGCAGATAGACAACACCTGCCTTCAACTGAGAGTCCCAACCCCAATCAGCACAACATAGAAACACACTCACCAGACTACACATAGAAATACATAAACATAGAACATCAACCCAAAACCCCGGAAATACTAAATCAAACCCCCCTTTGAACAAACACACCACCCTGAACCACATAAAACAAATACCCTCTGTCACGCCCTGACCAAACTACAAAACAATTAACCTTATATACTGGCCAGGACGTGACAGTACCCCCCCCTTAAAGGTGCTACCCCGGAAGCACCTTAACAAAAAAAAATACCCCAAACAATACCCAAAAGAAAAATTCCCCCTTACTAAAGGGAGGGAAGGGAGGGTGGCTGCCGTCAACGACGGCACTGTGCTACACCCCCCCTCCCCAACCCACCTATTTTTGGAGGTGGCTCCGGCTCAGGCCGTTCCAGGCTGTCTGGGCAGTCTGGCAGCTCGGGACAGTCTGGGCAGTCTGGCAACTCGGGACAGTCTGGGCAGTCTGGCAACTCGGGACAGTCTGGCAACTCAGGACAGTCTGGCAACTCAGGACAGTCTGGGCAGTCTGGCAACTCGGGACAGTCTGGGCAGTCTGGCAACTCGGGACAGTCTGGGCAGTCTGGCCACTCCGGCAGTTCAGGGCAGTCTGGCCACTCCGGCAGTTCAGCGCAGTCTGGCCACTCCGGCAGTTCAGCGCAGTCTGGCCACTCCGGCAGTTCAGCGCAGTCTGACCACTCCGACGACTGTTGACTGACGGGCAGCTCCGACGACTGTTGACTGGCGGGCAGCTCCGACGACTGTTGACTGGCGGGCAGCTCCGACGACTGTTGACTGGCGGGCAGCTCCGACGACTGTTGACTGGCGGGCAGCTCCGACGACTGTTGACTGGCGGGCAGCTCCGACGACTGTTGACTGGCGGGCAGCTCCGACGACTGTTGACTGGCGAGGCTGGGTTTACGCACTTGCCGTTTAGTGCGGGGAGCGGGAACAGGACGAGTCGGACTGGGTGGACGCACTTCCGGGTCCGCACGAGAGACAGGAGCTGGAAACCCAGGGCTATGGAGGCGCACAGCCGGTCTAGATCTTACCTCCTGCACAACCCGCCTTGGCTGGATGGAACTAGTAGCCCTGTATGAGCGGAGTGCTCGTACAGGGCAGACTGGGCTGTGCAGGGGCCTGATGGTAGCCGTGCGTAGAGCGGGAGTTGGGTAGCCTGGTCCTCGGAGGCGTACCGGCGACCAGATGCGCTGCGCAGGCATCCTCCTACCAGGCTGGATGCCCGCTCTAGCACGGCACCTGCGAGGGGCTGGAATAACTCGCACCGGACTGTGCGTGCGTATGGGTGAGATAGTGCGCTTCTCAGCAAAACATGACGCTCCCCACCTCATACGCTCCTCCATATAACCACGGGTAGCTGGCTTCCGGCTCTTCCTTCGCCTAGCCAAACTACCCGTGTGCCCCCCCCAAAAAAATTATTGGGGGTGCCTCTCGTGCTTCTCCCTCAGCGCGTCTCTGGCCTCGTACCATCGCCTCTCCGCCTTGGCTGCCTCAATTTCCCACTGCGGGCGCTGATAATCCCCAGCCTGATGCCAAGGTCCGGCCCCGTCCAGAATTTCTTCCCAAGTCCACTTCTCCCGCCAGTCCAACTCGAACGCCGTCTGCTCCTTCCTCTGCTGCTTGGTCCTTGAGTGGTGGGTGATTCTGTCACGGTTGTCGTCGGTGAAAGAGGACCAATACGCAGCAGGTACGTGTATGCTCATTTTAAATGATTATTTATTTTCAAAACAACTGAATACAAAAATAACAAAACCACTAGAAACGAACGAACGAACGAACGAACGAACGAACGAACGAACGAACGAACGACAACAAACAGTCTGGCCAAGCATAGGCTCAACACAGAACAATCACCCACGAATAACAAACACAAACACACCCTAATATATGGGACTCTCAATCAAAGGCAGATAGACAACACCTGCCTTCAACTGAGAGTCCCAACCCCAATCAGCACAACATAGAAACACACTCACCAGACTACACATAGAAATACATAAACATAGAACATCAACCCAAAACCCCGGAAATACTAAATCAAACCCCCCTTTGAACAAACACACCACCCTGAACCACATAAAACAAATACCCTCTGTCACGCCCTGACCAAACTACAAAACAATTAACCTTATATACTGGCCAGGACGTGACAGGATGTCCTTTGGGTGGTGGACCATTCTTGAGACACACAGGACACTGTTGAGCGTGAAAAACCCAGCAGCGTTGCAGTTCCTGACACAAACCAGTGTGCCTGTCACCTACTACCACACCCCATGTAAAGGCACATAAATATTTTGTTTTGCCCATTTACCTTATGAATGGCACACATACACAATCCATGTCTCAATTGTCTCAAGGCTTAAAAATCCTTAATTTACCATTCTCCCTTCATCTACACTGATTGAAGTAGATTTAATAAGGGATCAATAAGGGATCATAGCTTTCACCTGGATTCACCTGGTCAATCTATGTCATGGAAAGAGCAGGTGTTCTTAATGTTTTGTACACTCATTGTAGCGGTGTGGGCTTTATTGAGAAAAAACAAATGAGTCCTGTACAGTTGTTTTTCCATCTTCATAAAATGTGTTCTAGTCCATAGCACATGTATCCCCTGGCAGCTTCTCTCTCTCTCTCTCTCTCTCTCTGTGTCTCTCTCTCTGTGTGTGTGTGTGTCTCTCTCTCTGTGAGAGTGTGTCTCTCTCTCTGCGTGTGTCAGTCAGGGTGCTACTCTTTGTGGCTTCTTAATGAGCTCAAACTCACTATAAGCTAGTCCTCCAGAGCTGTTGTTGATACTGACAATGCAATACATTCCTCAATGCAATACATTCCTCAATGCAAAACATTTGCACTGCTCTCTTTCTCCCTCTCGGTTTCTTTCACCCCCCCCCCCCCCCTCTCTCTCTCTCTCTCTCTCTCTCTCTCTCTCTCTCTCGCTCTCACACACTCTCCCCCCCCCCCCCCCTCTCTCTCTCTCTCTCTCTCTCTCCTGTTTACTGTTATTTCTTAGCCTCTTCGCTATGTTGGGACAGCACTACAAACTCCTGTCCACACTGAAAATCCCTTGTCACTCAAACTCTCAATCCCTTAAATGTAGAGGAGAGAGAGAGAGAGAGAGAGAGAAAGAGAGAGAGAGAGAGAGAGAGAGAGAGAGAGAGAGAGAGAGAAAAAAGCTTGAGCAGCTGCACTGAAACACCCGGAGCTATGAAGTAAATGCCTGTCTCCTTCTCTCCTTGTGTGAAGTAAATGCCTGTCTCCTTCTCTCCTCCTACGAAGTAAATGCCTGTCTCCTAATATGAAGTAAATGCCTGTCTCCTTCTCTCCTCGTATGAAGTAAATGCCTGTCTCCTTCTCTCCTCCTACGAAGTAAATGCCTGTCTCCTTCTCTCCTCCTACGAAGTAAATGCCTATCTCCTAATATGAAGTAAATGCCTGTCTCCTTCTCTCCTCCTACGAAGTAAATGCCTGTCTCCTAATATGAAGTAAATGCCTGTCTCCTTCTCTCCTCGTATGAAGTAAATGCCTGTCTCCTTCTCTCCTCCTACGAAGTAAATGCCTGTCTCCTAATATGAAGTAAATGCCTGTCTCCTTCTCTCCTCGTATGAAGTAAATGCCTGTCTCCTTCTCTCCTCCTACGAAGTAAATGCCTGTCTCCTAATATGAAGTAAATGCCTGTCTCCTTCTCTCCTCCTACGAAGTAAATGCCTGTCACCTAATATGAAGTAAATGCCTGTCTCCTTCTCTCCTAATATGAAGGAAATGCCTGTCTCCTTCTCTCTTCCTACGAAGTAAATGCCTGTCTCCTTCTCTCCTCCTATGAAGTAAATACCTCTCTTCCTCTCCTCCCATGAAGTAAACACGTCCCCTCCCCCTCCACATATACCCCCCTCCCCCTCCACATATACCGCCCTCCCCCTACACATACCCCCCTCCACATACCCCCCTCGCTCCACATATACACCCCCTCCACATACTCCCCCTCCCCTCCACATACTCCCATCCCCCTCCACATATACCCTCCTCCCCCTCCACATACCCCCCTCCCCCTCCACATATAACCTGTCCTCCCCCTCCACATACCCCCCTCGCTCCACATATACACCCCCTCCACATATTCCGCCTCCCCTCCACATACCCCCCTCCCCCTCCACATATACCCTGTCCTCCCCCTCCACATATACCCTGTCCTTCTACTCCACATATACCCTGACTTCCTCCTCCACATATACCCCCCTCCACATATACCCCCTTCCCCTCCTCATACCCCCCCACTCCACATATACCCCGCCTCCCCTCCACATACTCCCCTCCCCCTCCACATATACAACCCCCCTTCCACATATACCCCCCTCCACATATACCACCCTTCCCCTCCACATACCCCCCTCCACATATACCCCCCTCCCACTCCACATACCCCTCTCCACATATACCCCCCTTCCCATCCACATACCCCCCTCGCTCCACATATACCCCCCCTGCACATACTCCCCCCTCCCCTCCACATACTCCCCCTCCCACTCCCCATGACCCTGTCCTCCTACTCCACATACACCTTGACTTCCTCCTCCACATACCCCCCCTCCACATACTCCCCCTCCCCCTCCACATATACCCCTTCTCCCCCTCCCCATATACAACCCTCCCCCTCCACATATACCCCCCTCCCCCTCCACATATTTCACCCTCCCCCTCCACATACTCCCCTTCTCCCCCTCCACATATACCCCCTCCATCTCCACATATACCCCCTACCCCTCCACAACTACCCCCCTCCCCCTCCACATATAACCTGTCCTCCCCCTCCACATATAACCTGTCCTCCCCCTCCACATATACCCTGTCCTTCTACTCCACATATACCGTGTCCTCCCCCTCCACATATACCCCTCCTCCCACCACATATACCCCCCTTCCAGAAATACCCTCCTCCCCCTCCACATATACCCCCTCCCTCTCCACATTTACCCTGTCCTTCACATATACCCTGTCCTCCCCCTCCACATATACCCCCCCTCCACATACTCCACCCTCCACCTCCACATATACGCCCTCCCCTCCACATACTCCACCCTCCACCTCCACATATACCCCCTCCCCATATACCCCCCTCCCCCTCCACATATACCCTGTCCTCCCCGTTCACATACACCCTGTCATCCCCTTCCACATATACCCACCCCCCCTCCACATATACCCTGTCCTCCCACTCCACATATACCCTGTCCTCCTACTCCACATATACCCTGTCCTCCTACTCCACATATACCCTGTCCTCCTACTCCACATATACCCTGTCCTCCTACTCCACATATACCCTGTCCTCCTACTCCACATATACCCTGTCCTCCCACTCCACATATACCCTGTCCTCCTACTCCACATATACCCTGTCCTCCTACTCCACATATACCCTGTCCTCCTACTCCACATATACCCTGTCCTCCCCCTCCACATATACCCTGTCCTCCTACTCCACATATACCCTGTCCTCCTACTCCACATATACCCTGTCCTCCTACTCCACATATACCCCGACTTCCTCCTCCACACATACCCCCCTCCACATATACCCCCCTTCCCCTCCACATATACCCCCCTTCCACAAATACCCCCCTCCCCCTCCACATATATCCCCCCTCCACATATACTTGACAGGTTATTGCCTTCACTGCATCGCATCCTGGATGAGACCTGCTGGAGACGGATGGGAGTGTGTAAGTGCGCACATGTGTGTGCAAGCGTGGGTGTGTTTGTGTGTGTATGCACAGGAGAGGAGAGGAGACCAACTCCATCTTTGGTAGATTGGCTGGGCTGAAAGAGCTACTACTGCTAGTTGCTGTTGCTGCTAGATGTTGCTGCTAGATGTTGCTGCTAGATGTTTCTGTTAGATACTATTGGTGCTAGATGCTGTTGGTGCCAGATGTTGCTGCTAGATGCTGTTGGTGCCAGATGTTGCTGCTAGATGCTGTTGGTGCCAGATATTGCTGCTAAATGCTGTTGGTGCCAGATCTTGTTGCTGCTAGATGCTGTTGGTGCCAGATCTTGTTGCTGCTAGATGCTGTTGGTGCTAGATCTTGTTGCTGCTAAATGTTGCTGCTAGATGCTATAGGTGCTAGATGTTGCTGCTAGATGCTGTTGCTGCTAGATGCTATAGGTGCTAAATGTTGCTGCTAGATGCTATAGGTGCTAGATGTTGCTGCTAGATGCTGTTGCTACTAGATGCTATAGGAGCTAAATGTTGCTGCTAGATGCTGTTGCTGCTAGATGCTATTGGTGCTAGTTGTTGCTGCTAGATGTTGCTGCTAGATGCTATTGGTGCTAGATGCTGTTGGTGCTAGATGCTGTTGGTGCTAGATGCTGTTGGTGCTAGATGTTGGTGCTAGATGCTGTTGGTGCTTGATGCTGTTGGTGCTAGATGCTGTTGGTGCTAGATGCTGTTGGTGCTAGATGTTGGTGCTAGATGCTGTTGGTGCTAGATGTAGGTGCTAGATGCTGTTGGTGCTAGATGTTGGTGCTAGATGCTGTTGGTGCTAGATGTTGGTGCTAGATGCTGTTGGTGCTAGATGTTGGTGCTAGATGCTGTTGGTGCTAGGTGTTGCTGCTGGATGCTGTTGATGCTAGATGCTGTTGGTGCTAGATGCTGTTGGTGCTAGATGTTGGTGCTAGATGCTGTTGGTGCTAGATGTTGGTGCTAGATGCTGTTGGTGCTAGGTGTTGCTGCTGGATGCTGTTGATGCTAGATGCTGTTGGTGCTAGATGCTGTTGGTGCTAGATGTTGCTACTAGATGCTGTTGGTGCTTGATGCTGTTGGTGCTAGTTGTTGGTGCTAGATGTTGCTGCTAGATGCTGTTGGTGCTTGATGCTGTTGGTGCTAGATGCTGTTGGTGCTAGATGCTGTTGGTGCTAGATGTTCCTGCTAGATGCTGTTGGTGCTAGATGTTGCTGCTAGATGTTGCTGCTAGATGCTGTTGTGCTGTCGTTGTGAAGGGAAAATGACACTGCTAGCAGTGAGAGACCTACCTCACAGAAAAAAACATTATTTCACATGTTAAATCATGTGTAGTTTCATGTTATCACATGTTGCTTTACACCCCCACCTATATGTACAAATGACCTCAACTAACCTGTACCCCTGCACACTGACTCGGTACTGGTGCCCCCTGTATGTAGCCTCGTTATTGTTATTCTTATTGTGTCACTTTTATTTTAGTCTACTTGGTAAATATTTTCTTAACTCTTTTTGAACTGCACTGTTGATTAAGGGCTTCTGAGTAAGCATTTCACGGTAAAGTCTACACTTGTTGTATTCGGCGCATGTGACAAATAACGTTTGATTTGATTTTGATTTGATGTCACGTGATCACATGAAAACTTGTTTTTTTCCATAAATGCTTGGATATGTTCCATATGGCACCATATTCTCTATTTAGCCAACTACTTTTGATCAGGGCTCATAAGGGCCCCCTGCTTCAGCTCCACTCTCATTGAAGTTCAACAAGTGTAATTGCAGTTAATGTGACATATCAGCCCCAGGATTTAGACCTGTGTGCCCTCTCTATGTCTTCTGTAATTGGATTGCTGTGTGTTTGCCTCTCTCTCTCTTTCTCTCTTTCTCTCTCTCTCTCTTTCTCTCTCTTTCTCTCTTTCTCTCTCTCTCTCTCTCTTTCTCCCTCTCTTTCTCTTTCTCTCTCTCTCTCGCTCTGTCTCTCTCTGTCTCTCTCTCTCTTGCTCTGTTTCTCTCTCTCTCTTTCTCTCTCTCCCTCTCTTTCTCTCTCTTTCTCTCTCTCTCTTGCTGTCTCTCTCGCTCTCTCTTTCTCTCTCTCTCCCTCTCTCTCTCTCTCTCGCTCTCACTCTGTCTTCAATCATTAATACTATATAACCTCTACCCTCTAGAGGTCTATGAGGGTCTATCATTAGTAGAATGTGATCATTGAGGATGTTTTAGTCTATAACTAGGGGCTTATGATAATGTGAATGTGAGATAAAACAAAATGATAATTTTCAAGGTAACACTTGCCTTTCTCAATTACCTCCTCTCCTTTCCTCCCTCCTTACACCTCTCCTTTGCTCTCGTTACTTTCACTTGTGTCAAAGTCCCCCATAAAAAACTGCAATAGAAAGAAATTGCCTTGATCTCCCATTTCCCAACACTGCTTTCCAAGCCTCTGACCTTAACTTTGGCTAGTTATGTAGCTCGACAGATAAATGATAGATTTCATTCAGGCTGCTGACTCTGCTCTATGACCATAACCCTAACGGCATCCTATTCTCTACATAGACCCTATGGACCGTGGTTAAAAGTAGTGCACCCCCCCCCGTCTTGACCGGAGCGCCAAATGTAGTGCACTGTATAGGGAATTGGGTGCTATTTGGGGCGCAACCCGTGACAGCTGTGATTGATGGGGAACTGGTGCAGGCGTGGGAGGCAATAAGAACAGGAATCAAGGAGATAAACCTGATCACTAGACAGCCAGGGGTGGATGTTCCTACACACACACACACACACACACACACACACACACACACACACACACACACACACACACACACACACACACACACACACACATACACACACACACACACACACACACACACACACACACACACATTTTATTTTGTCATTTAGCAGACACTCTTATCCAGAGCGACTTACAATTAGTACACACATGCACCTTCTCTCCTTCTCTTTTTCTTGTCTGATCGCAGACCGTGGTGTTTCCAGTCAGGAATCCTCCTAATGATATATAAACTACGGTCTCTGTGACACATTGCAGAGAGAAAGTGTGTGCGTGTGTTTGTTTGAGAGAGAGAGTGAGAGATAGAGAAAAAGAGAGAGGGTGGGTGTGTGTGTGTGTGTGTGTGTGTGTGTGTGTGTGTGTGTGTGTGTGTGTGTGTGTGTGTGTGTGTGTGACAATTGCCTCTGAGACACATTGCCTTTGTGTTGATGTGGACAGGTTATTCACTTGAGGGTGAATCCTACCTTCCACAATAGTTTTATTTTTACTCAGTAATGCACTGATGTCAATGTTACACTAAGTGAAAATTAGACTTGAGTAGAAGTTGGGATTCACCTCTTAGACAGATTTAAATAATTTCAACAAACTTAAAGCTTAAAGGGACATCCCTCCTTTCCACTAATTGGATAAAAGTGCCCAGGATCAGGATATTGTTGAAAGGTTTGTATTGATACAGTTGAAAGGCAGAGGCTTGTTTTGATATAGTAGAAAGGCAGAGGCTTGTATTGATACAGTTGAAAGGCAGAGGCTTGTATTGATACAGTAGAAAGGCAGAGGCTTGTATTGATACAGTTGAAAGGCAGAGGCTTGTATTGATACAGTAGAAAGGCAGAGGCTTGTATTGATACAGTAGAAAGGCAGAGGCTTGTATTGATACAGTAGAAAGGCAGAGGCTTGTATTGATACAGTTGAAAGGCAGAGGCTTGTATTGATACAGTAGAAAGGCAGAGGCTTGTATTGATACAGTAGAAAGGCAGAGGCTTGTATTGATACAGTAGAAAGGCAGAGGCTTGTATTGATACAGTAGAAAGGCAGAGGCTTGTTTTGATACAGTAGAAAGGCAGAGGCTTGTATTGATACAGTAGAAAGGCAGAGGCTTGTATTGAAACAGTTGCCTTATCAGTTTTGAAGAGGTATCACTACTGTATCTCATTCTCCTTATTGCACATGTGACGAATGTTACTGTGCTGCTAACAGTTTTGCCTACTCCACTGCCCCTGTCTGTACAAGGACTGGAACTAGTGGTCCTTTGCTTAGGAAGCACACGTGACCACCCTGCTTGACAACGTTCTAATCAGTTGCACCACCAAAAGGCAGCTCCATTGGCAACATTTCAAGTTGTTGAGTGTGCTTGCTGGTCTGATCTAACTCTGTTACACATCATTGATGGTTACCATTTTCAATACCCTGGCTCTTCAACAACTGGGACATATAGACGGTGTACTCCATAGAGTTAAATGAAATATAGAATTAACTCTGTGGTTTATTCCAACCTACATGCTATCATGCAGCATATAATCTTCATGCAACATGTTAGAACTTGCAGGAATCCAATATAGGAGGATAAATATTAAATGGTCCACTGGCTGTATATATGTATATATTTGCAGTCATGTTGTGCTGAGATTGATCGCCTTGCATTCCAAATGAATGTCTCACACATCCATTTGTGAGAAATTAAATCTGAGAGAAAGAGAGACCGAGAGAGAGGAAAGATGCACACACACGCACACACTCTCTCTCTCGTTCTCTCTCTCTCTCTCTCTCTCTCTCGCGCACTCGTACTCTCTCTCTCTCTCTCCCTCTCTCACTGAACAAAACAATGAAATGAAACACCTTCCTTGGACATTTCTTGAAGTAAAGGTATGCGTCCCAAATGGCACCCTATTCCCTTTATAGTCAGTGCTTGACTTGGGCAGGAGCTCACCAGAGCTGCGTACCGGCACCTCAAATGTTCTACTGCTTGAGCTGCTGTTCCTCTTGTAGAATATTAGCTCAAAAGCATTGTGGAGCTCCTGTACCTACTTACAAACAGTACCTGCACCCAAAATGAGTACCGGAACCTATTTCAAGCACTGTTTGTAGTGCACTACTTTTGATCAGGGCCCATATGGTACTGCACCATGTGGGGAATAGGGTGCCATTTGGGATGCTACCTACTGTAGGACATATAAGTTTTGTATTATGCAGTCCAGATGCACGCCAGCACCTAACCTTGAATTTCTTGTTATGCCAAGTTACCATCCTCCCACTCGGTAACCATATGGTATGTGGGTGATAGAAATATCATTAACATCATATTAAATCTCATGCATGATAGGGTAGAGACATGGTTTTACTCAGTGGTAGGGAACTACTTTGCATATACACTGTTATAATAATTCACAAACATGATTGATTCTTCCTTTTGGGGAGTTTTTTTCTTGCCACTGCTTCAGCTTGCTCTTCTGCTGGCGTCTAGGCTGGGTTGCTGTTGATATAAAAGTGCATGTAATAAATACGTTTGATTGATTGATCGATGAACAAACATGGTCTGACATTAGGCTGGCTGGGATATGCTGTTGTCATGTGACAGGATTCCACTAACTGAAAATTAGCTACTGAATGTGTGTGAGTGTGAGTGTGTGTGTGTGTGTGTGTGTGTGTGTGTGTGTGTGTGTGTGTGTGTGTGTGTGTGAGTGTGAGTGTGAGTGTGAGTGTGAGTGTGAGTGTGAGCGTGTGCGTGTGCGTGTGCGTGTGTGTGTGTGTGCGCACGGTCTGTCTGTCAATTAGCTGCTGTAACTGTGATGACGTTTAGATCCTGTTATAACCTTGCTCTGATGAAGGTCTTGGTGACCGAGAGCTTGGAACATTCAAACACTGACTATTTGCATGGATTTAAGTGTTCTTTACTAATCCCAGACCTATCTCCATGTACATTTCTATTTCATATTCAGTATACAAAGATAATTGAGAATATCTAGCCTCTCATTGCTTTACCGTACATGCAGATTGCATGTTCATACTCATTGCAAGTACAGCTATCTGCTCCCTAAATGAGTTTGATGGCTGTCGCTTAGAGCATCAGACTGACAAAATGTTCTAAAATGGAACAGCATGTATGCAAATGAGGCTGATGCAAGGACTGGGTATGCCTGCATCCCAAATGGTACCCTAGTCCCTAAATACAGTGCCTATAAAAAGTATTCATACACCTTGATTTATTCCACAATTTGTTGTGTTATAGCCTGAATTCAAAATGTATAATGTTTTTTTCTTTCTCATCCATCTATACACAATACCCCCTAATGGCAAAGTGAAAACATCTTCATATACATTTTTGCTAATTTATTGAAAATGAAATACAGAAATATCAAATGTACATAGGTATTCACACCATAGAGTCAATACTTTTTAGAAGCACCTTTGGCGGCGATTACAGCTGTGAGTCTTTTTAGTTAAGTCTCTAAGCTTTTCACACCTGGATTGTAAAATATTTGCCCATTATCTTAAAAAAAATCTTCAAGATCTGTCAAGTTGATTGTTGATCATTGCTAGACAGCCATTTTCAAGTCTTGATGTAGATTTCCAAGCTGATTTAAATCAAAACTATAACTAGGCCACTCAGGAACATTCAGTAACATCTTGGGAAGCAACACATAGATTTAGCTTTGTGTTTTAAGTTATTGTCCTGGTGAAACATGAATTTGTCTCCCAGTCTCTGTTGGAAAACAGACTGAACCAGGTTTTCCTCTAGGATTTTGCCTGTGCTTATAGCTGTATTCCTTTTATTTTTATCCTAATAAACTCTCTAGTTCTTGCCGATGAGACAAGCATACCCATAACATGATGCAGCCACCACCATGATTGAAAATATGAAGAGTGGTACTCATTGATGTGTTGTGTTGGATTTTCCCCAAACATAACGCTTTGTATTCAGGACAAAAGGTATGAAAAAAGCATGAAAATGTATGCACTCACTGTTGTAAGTCACTCTGGATAAGAGTGTCTTCTCAATGACTCAAATAAAATTAAAATAAAGGTTAATTTCTTTGCCACATTTTTTGCAGTGCCTTGTTGCAAACAGGATGCATGTTTTGGAATACTTATATTCCGTGCAGGCTTCCTTCTTCTCACTCTGTCATTTAGGTTATTATTGTGAAGTAACTATAACGTTGTTGAGCCATCTTCAGTTTTCTCATATCACAACTATTAAACTCTGTACCTGTTGTAAAATCACCATTGGCCTCATGGTGAAATCCCTGAGCAGTTTCCTTCCTCTCCAGCAACTGAGTTGGGCAGGACGCCTGTATCTTTATAGTGATTTGGTGTACAGTACACCAATTGGTGCCCTTCTTTATGAGGCATTGGAAAACCTCTCTGGTTTTTGTGATTGAATCTGTGCATAAAAATCACTACTCGATTGAGGACCTTACAGAACATTGTGTATGTGGGGTACAGAGATGGGATAGTTATAAAAAAATTATGTTAACCACTATTATTGAACACAGAATGAGTCCATGCAACTATAATGCACTTTGTTAAGCACTCCTGAACTTATTTAGGCTTAAGAAAGGGGTTGAATACTTATTGACTAACACCAATTAAGCTTTAAATGTTTTATTAATTTCAAAAATGTCATACAAACAAAATTCCATGTTGACATTATGGGGTATTGTGTGTAGATCAGATACACAACATCTCAATTACATGTACAGTTGAAGTCGGAAGTTTACATACACCTTAGCCAAATACATTTAAACTCAGTTTTTCACAATTCCTGACATTTAATCCTTGTAAAAATTCCTTGTCATAGGTCAGTTAGGATCACCACTTTATTTTAAAAATGTGAAATGTCAGAATAATAGTAGAGAGAATGATTTATTTCAACTTTTATTTCTCTCATCACATTCCCAGTGGGTCAGAAGTTTACATATACTCAATTAGTATTTGGTAGCATTGCCTTTACATTGTTTAACTTGGGTCAAACGTTTCGGGTAGCCTTCCACAAGCTTCCCACAATAAGTTGGGTGAAATTTGACCCATTCCTCCTGACAGAGCTGGTGTAACTGAGTCAGGTTTGTAGTTCTCCTTCTCGCACACGCTTTTTCAGTTCTGTCCACAAATCTTCTTTAGGATTGAGGTCAGGGCTTTGTGATGGCCACTCCAATACCTTGACGTTGTTGTCCTTAAGCCATTTTGCCACAATTTTGGAAGTATGCTTGGGGTCATTGTCCATTTGGAAGACCCATTTGCGACCAAGCTGTAACTTCCTGATTGATGTCTTGAGATGTTGCTTCAATATATCCACATAATTTTCCTCCCTCATGATGCCATCTATTTTGTGAAGTGCACCAGTCCCTCCTGCAGCAAAGCACCCCCACAACAAGCACCCCCGTGCTTCACGGTTGGGATGGTGTTCTTCGGCTTGCAAGCGTCCCCCTTTTTCCTCCAAACATAACGATGGTCATTATGGCCAAACAGTTCTATTTTTGTTTCATCAGACCAGAGGACATTTCTCCAAAAAGTACGATCTTTGTCCCCATGTGCAGTTGCAAATCGTAGTCTGGCTTTTTTTATGGCAGTTTTGGAGCAGTGGCTTCTTCCTTGCTGAGCGGCCTTTCAGGTTATGTCAATATAGGACTCGTTTTTACTGTGGATATAGATACTTTTGTACCTGTTTCCTCCAACATCTTCCTAAGGTTCTTTGCTGTTGTTCTGGGATTGATTTGCACTTTTTGCACCAAAGTACGTTCATCTCTAGGAGACAGAACGCGTCTCTGTCTTGAGTGCTATGATGGCTGCATGGTCCCATGGTGTTTATACTTGCGTACTATTGTTTGTACAGATGAACGTGGTACGTTCAGTCATTTGGAAATTGCTCCCAAGGATGAACCAGACTTGTGGAGGTCTACAATTATTTTTCTGAGGTCTTGGCTGATTTCTTTTAATTTTCCCATGATGACAAGCAATGAGGCACTGAGTTTGAAGGTAGGCCTTGAAGTACATCCACAAGTACACCTCCAATTGATTCAAATGATGTCAATTAGCCTATTAGAAGCTTCTAAAGCCATGACATCATTTTCTGGAATTTTCCAAGCTGTTTAAAGGCACAGTCAGGCAAAAATGGCGTTCAGTAAGGTACTTCACCACTTCTACTGTGAGACCTGAGTCCAAGCCAACAACCTGTACCCAGCATCCAGTCGAAGCTATCAACTGCCTTTTCTCTCATGCATTTTCTTTCAGGAGTGCGACATGTGTCCACATGGAGGGAGCATGGAGGGAGATCCGTTCCAAACTTCTCTCATGTTTCTGGTATAAGTGGTTGGCAAATGGACATAATGGGTGGTAAAAAATACATAATGGGTGGTAAAGGTGGTGGTGGAGACATTAGTCTGTTTGGGAAAATCTGATTATTCCTCAGACACGCCGGAAGAATGAGTGCCGTGAAGGAGAGGGGGTTGGTCAACTGTGTCCGTAATTGATTTAGACTTGTCCAAAATTGTTTATTCGGGGTATCAAGTTGATTGTGGAGGTCTACACACTGCAAAATGTAAAGTAATTTTGACTAAGAATGCATTGACATACTGATCTGTAATTATAACCTTGATGAGAAAAGTTAATGCTAGAATTATGGATAACTGTACTGAATGTTAATTTAAATGTACATTCTGCTAGTGTCGATGTGTGCTAAGTTGAGGGTCAACTTTGAGTGATAGAACAAACGTGAATCACTGAGCATGTCATTCTAAATTTGTTTTGGATAATTAATTGGGTTTTAATTCTAATTTGGAAACTGAATGATTTCCCTGACCTATGACCTATTCCTGACAACATTGCTGATAATGAGGTTCCCAATCCTGAGCATAAGGACCCAGATTTGGAGCTCATGTTCTACACTGTGTGTACAAAGTGCCCAAAGAGGGGTCTCTGTCATTGGTGTAGGAAGGGTTCTAAATGAGATGGACAGTTGTTAGCTGGATGATTATCCTATTTTCTGTAAGGAAGTTTGTGTGTGATTAAAATTTTTCTGTTCCATTTTCTGTTCCAGATTGATTGTGTTTTGATAAGGAAGGTACAAAACTCAGCAACCCAAAGGAAGGGTGTTTACCATGGATGAAATGTCAGGTACCATTAGGATGTATTTTGTTTGTTTAAACATATGCTTGACAATAATTAGGTAATGCTTGTACTCGTACATTTTTATATAAGAAACTGAGTTTCTTAAGAGGGGAATGTGAGAGAAAAATTACATATTTACCTAATTTGTTTCATATGAATAGTTAACAACTATTTGCTTAACAAGTAGTGAGATATATTTATAATTACTAATGCTGTGCTTCTGTAAAGAGTTGGTTCCTCTCTTCCATGTTCACTCCCCGCAGCTGGTCTAGGCGTGTAGTCAAGGATATTCTTGGCGACTATGGGATAGAGATAACTTCAGGGACAGAACAACCTGTTATTGTTTCCAATCATCTTTGCTTCTGAGTAACTTGGTCACACGGCATAAGACAAAGAGCCTCTAAGAGTGACCACAGTTCTTCAGTACATCCTGTTCTTTTACTATCTTCCAAGGGCACAGTTGTGTGGAGATATGAAGAGAACAGAGCCAAGCTTGAACTTAAAGGAGTAACAGAACTGCCATTATCACTTGTTTTTGCGCTATGACCTCACACACCCGATACACATAGCCACAAGAAGAAAACAAGGTAGCTTTTGATGCCCCGATCTGCCGGGGAGGGGTGGAACCAACCATGACTAAGCAGTTGTTGGGCTTCAATATAAACCCCTTGCGTTTCTTTATTATTTGGGCTCTCAGCAATCACTTACGGGTGGTCGTTGACCAGCTCCATTATTGCAATAATTAATCTAAATTAAAGTATGATTGTTTGAAGAAATCTCTCCTTATTGGTTAGAATTTCCACCACAAAAATGACTGAGGATAATAGCAGACGATATTGCCACTCCTATTTGCCATATTTTCAATTTAAGCCTACTAGAAAGTGTGTGCCCGCAGGTAAAATGCTATTTTACAGTAAACAAATTGACAACAGACTTTCAGCACGCTTTTAGGGAAGGACATTCAACAAGCACAGCACTTACACAAATGATTGATGATTGGCTGAGAGAAATTGATGATAAAAAAGATTGTGGGTGCTGTTTTATTAGACTTCAGTTATGGCTTTACACCCCCTGCTATATTGTAGATAAAGAGTAACCTGTCTAACAGAACACAGAGGGTGTTCTTTAATGGAATCCTCTCCAACATAATACAGGTAGAATCAGGAATTCCCCAGGGCAGCTGTCTAGGCCTCTTACTTTTAAAAATATTTACTAACGTCATGCCACTGGCTTTGAGTAAAGCCAGTGTGTCTATGTATGTGGATGACTCATTATACACATCAGCTACTACAGCAACTGAAACGACTGCAACACTTAACAAAGAGCTGCAGTTAGTTTCAGAGTGGGTGGCAAGGAATACCTTAGTCCTAAATATTTCTAAAACTAAAAGCATTGTATTTGGGACAAATCATTCACTAAACCCTAAACCTCAACTAAATCTTGTAATAAATAATGTGGAAATTAAGCAAGTTGAAGTGACAAACCTGCTTGGAGTAACCCTGGATTGTAAATTGTCATGGTCAAAACATATTGATACAACAGTAGCTAAGATAGGGAGAAGTCTGTCCATAATAAAGTGCTGCTCTACCTTCTTAACAGCACTATCAACAAAGCAGGTCCTACAGGCCCTAGTTTTGTCACACCTGGCATACTGTTCAGTCATGTGGTCAGGTGCCACAAAAAGGGACTTAGGAAAATTGTAATTGGCTCAGAACAGGGCAGCATGCCTGGCCCTTGGAGGTACACAGAGAGCAAACATTAATAATATGCATGTCAATCTCTCCTGGCTCAAAGTGGAGGAGAGATTGACTTCACAGCATGTTGAATACATGTCGGACACCCATGCATACCCCACAAGACATACCACAAGTGGTCTCTTCACAGTCCCCAAGTCCATAAAAGACTATGGGAGGTGCACAGTACTACATAGAACCATGACTACATGGAACTCTGTTCCACATCAAGTAACTGATGCAAGCTGTACAATTTTATTTCAAAAACAGATAAAAATACACCTTCTGGAACAGCGGGGACAGTCTAGCAACATAAACATAGGCACAGGCACATGCATACATACACACACGATAACATACTCACTATACACACACGTACACATGGATTTTGTTTTGTAGATATGTGGTTGTAGGGGCCTGAGGGCACACAGTGTTGTGAAATCTGTGAAGGTATTGTAATGTTTTTAAAATTGTATAACTGCCTTCATTTTCCTGGACCCCCAGGAAGAGTAGCTGCTGCCTTGGCAACAGCTAATGGGGATCCATCATAAATAGAAATAAACAGGCATATATTTGGGCATAGCTCACCTTCATCAGAGTGTTACATTAAGGGTTTGGTATCATTTTACATTTCAGTCATTTAGCAGACCCTCTTATCAAGAGCAACTTACAGTAGTGAATGCATACATTTCAAACATTTTCTTCTCCGTAGTGGTCCCCCGTGGGAAACGAACCCACAAACCTGGCATTGCAAACACCATGCTCTACCAACTGAGCCACACGGGACAGGGTATCACAACACAAGTTCCAGTTCAATAGAAATGAGACCATGATGGAACAATTGGAGTATTAACTTATATGGAGTCTAAACATGTTAAAAGCCTTTATTGAGTTGGGCTCTCCAGGAAAGTTAAAACAAAGCCCTGGATGCAATTTGGCCAGGGTCCACAGGGGTAGCTTGATGCATGCAAGGCATACCAATCTGCAAGACTCATGACATATGCATCTGTTTGTCCTAAGGAATCTGATCAATGGTGCTTTCCAGTAAGTGTGTATTTACAGTACATTCAGTGGCCAGTTTATTAGGTACACCATTCTAGTACCAGGTCGGATCCCCCCCCCCCCTTTTGCCTACAGAACAGCCTGAATTCATTGGGGAATGAAAACGATGCTCAATTGGTATCAAGGGACCTAACATGTGCCAGGACAACATTCCTCACACCATCAAATCAAATCAAATGTTATTGGTAGCATACACATTTATTAGATGTTATCGCGGGTGTAGCTAAATGCTTGTGTTCCTAGCTCCAACAGTCCAGTAATATCAACAAAACATAACAATACACACACATCTAAAAGTAAAAGAATGGAATTAAGAAATATAGAAATATTAGAAGGAAGGAAATTCCACAAATTAACTTTTAATAAGGCACACCTGTTAATTGAAATGCATTCCAGGTGACTACCTCATGAAGCTGGTTGAGAGAATGCCAAGAGTGTGCAAAGCTGTCATCAAGGCAAAGGCTGGCTACTTTGAAGAATCACAAATTCTTCAAAGTAACTCTTTTTTGTTTACTACATGATTCCATATGTGTTATTTCATTGTTTTGATGTCTTCACTATTATTCTACAAAGTAGAAAATAGTAAAAATAAAGAAAAACCCTTGAATGAGTAGGTGTGTCCAAACTTTTGACTGGTACTGTATATATGTGATGGGATATATAGACATTATGGACAGTATGTGGATAGAATATGTAGTATACTGAAGAATACGTAGGATAGAATAGTATATGTCCAGCAATAGTTAAACAGGATGCCCTTGACTAGAATACAGTATACAGTATACATATGAAATGGGTAAAACAGTATGAAAACATTATTAATGTGACCAGTGTTCCATGTCTATGTACATAGGGCAGCAGCCTCTAAGGTGCAGGGTTGAGTCACTGGGTGGTAGCCGGCTAGTGACAGTGACTAAGTTCAGGGCAGGGTACTGGGTGGAGGTAGGCTAGTGATGGCTATTTAACATGGCCTTGAGATGGAAGTTGTTTTTCAGTCTCTCGGTCCCAGTTTTGATGCACCTGTACTGGCCTCGCCTTCTGGATGATATCGGGGTGAACAGGCCGTGGCTCGGGTGGCTGAGGTACTTGAGGTACTTGATAATCTTCTTGGCCTTCCTGTGACATTGGGTGCCGTAGATGTCCTGGAGGGCAGGCAGTGTGCCCCGGTGACGCATTGGGCAGACCGCACCACCCTCTTGAGAGCCCTGCGGTTGCGGACAGTGTAGTTGCCGTACCAGGCGGTGATACAGCCCGACAGGCTGCTCTCAATGGTGCATCTGTAAAAGTTTGTGAGGATCTTAGGGGCCAATCCAAATTTCTTCAGCCTCCTGAGGTTGAAGAGGCACTGTTGCGCCTTCTTCACCACACTGTCTGCTGCCATCTAGTGGCCAAAATCTAAATTGCACCTGGGCTGGAATAATAGATATTTTACCAGATCTAATGTGTATATTTTCCTACATTAATTTCACATTTCCACAAACTTCAAAGTGTTTCCTTTCAAATTGTATCAAGAATGTGCATATCCTTGCTTCATGTCCTAAACTACAGGCAGTTAGATTTGGGTATGTCATTTTAGGAGAACATTTTAAAAAAGGGTCCGATCCTTAAGAGGTTATTAATTGTCCAGTGTTGGTGATTAGGTGCCCACTGGAGCCACTACTTGTTTTTAGATGATAGGAGAGAAGTCCAATGTGGTCGTCTACTGCAATAGCCCATCCGTGACAAGGCTCGCTGTTAGCTTGCATTCTCCTTTCGACCTCTCATCAACAAGCTGTTTTCGCCCACAGGAGTTCGCACCATTCTCGGTAAACCCTAGACACTGTCGTGCGTGAAAAGCCCAGGAGGACATCCGTTTCTGAGATACTGGAACCGGCACGCCTGGCACCGACGATCATACCATTCTCAAAGTCACTTAGGTCACTCGTTTCACCCATTCTAACATTTAATCAAACAGTAACTGAATACCTCAATGCCTGTCTGCCTGCTTTACTCGTGGTAACGACTGGAGCAGAATTAGTGGAATGTTATCAAATACATCAAACACATGGTTTGATGCCATTCCATTCACTCCATTCCAGCCATTATTATGAGCTGGTCTCCCCTCAGCAGCCTCCACTGGGGCTCTCCAAACCTAATCAAGTGTTTCACCTGATTCTAATAACTAGCTGGTTGATAAGATGAATCAGGTTAGTTACAACTAGCGAGGGTAGTTCTCCAGGAACAGGGTTGGAGAGCCCTGGTCTATGTCCTAAAGAGCTCGCTCTCACACAAAAACCTTTCTCTCCCTATATCCCTCTCCTCCCTATCTCCCTCTACTCTCACTCTTTCCCTTACTCCCTCCATCTACATGTGTAGTCCTTTGGTGCAGTGCTGTGTTGGTATGTGTGCTGTGCTAAGCAGTAATGAGGAGTGGAGTTCCCTCTCTCTCTCGCTCTCTCTCTTTCTCTCACTCTTTCTCTCTCTGCCCATCAAGCACCTCACCCTCTCAATTAGTCAGATACAGTTTATCTTTCCACATGAAAGATCAACCTGCAGTCCTCTCACTTTCTCTTTCCCTTACTCCCTCCATCTCCATGTGTAGTCCCTTGGTGCAGTACTGCGTTGGAATGTGTGCTGCACTAAGCAGTAAGGAGGAGTGGAGTTCTCTCTCTGTCACACTCTCTCTCTCTGCTCATCAAGCACCTCACCCTCTCAATTAGTCAGATACCGTTTATCTTTCCGCACTGCATAGCGAGAGGCGAAAGATCAACCTGCAGTCCTCCCCTCCATAATTTCATCCCTCCCTCCACTCCAGCAGTGCAGAGGGAAACAGAATGCAGAGTATCCTCCCTTGCTTTCTTTCTTTTGTCCTCCTTTGTTCCTGAAAAGGGAGTGTGTTGTAAACATGTACAGTTGAAATCAGAAGTTTACATACACGTACGTTGGAGTCATTAAAACTCGTATTTTAACCACTCCACAAATTTCTTGTTAACAAACTATAGTTTTGGCAAGTCTGTTAGGACATCTACTTTGTGCATGACAGAAGTAATTTTTCCAACAATTGTTTACAGACAGATTTTTTTACTTATAATTCACTGTATCACAATTCCAGTGGGTCAGAAGTTTACATACACTAAGTTGACTGTGCCTTTAAACAGCTTGGAAAATTTCAGAAAATGATGTCATGGCTTTAGAAACTTCTGATAGGCTAATTGACATAATTTGAGTCAATTGGAGGTGTACTTGTGGATGTATTTCAAGGCCTACCTTCAAACTCAGTTCCTCTTTGCTTGACATCATGGGAAAATCAAAAGAAATCAGCCAAGACCTCAGAAAAAAATTGTAGACCTCCACAAGTCTGGTTCATCCTTGGGAGCAATTTCCAAACGCCTGAAGGTACCACGTTCATCTGTACAAACAATAGTACGCAAGTATAAACACCATTGGACCATGCAGCCATCATAGCACTCAGGACGGAGACGTGTTCTGTCTCCTAGAGATGAACGTACTTTTGTGCGAAAAGTGCAAATCAATCCCAGAACAACAGCAAAGGACCTTGATGCTGGAGATGATGCTGGAGGAAACGGGTACAAAAGTATCTATATCCACAGTAAAATGAGTCCTATATCGTCATAACCTGAAAGGCCGCTCAGCAAGGAAGAAGCCACTGCTCCAAAACCGCCATAAAAAAGCTAGACTACGGTTTGCAACTGGACATGGGGACAAAGATTGTACTTTTTGGAGAATTGTCCTCTGGTCTGATGAAACAAAAATAGAACTGTTTGGCCATAATGACCATTGTTATGTTTGGAGGAAAAAGGGGGATGCTTGCAAGCCAAAGAACACCATCCATGTACAATGACCCCAAGCATACTTCCAAAGTTGTTGCAAAATGGCTTAAGGACAACAAAGTCAAGGTATTGGAGTGGCCATCACTTAGCCATGACCTCAATCCTATAGAACATTTGTGGGCAGAACTGAAAAAGTGTGTGCGAGCATGGAGGCCTACAAACCTGACTCAGTTACATCAGCTCTGTCAGGAGGAATGGGCCAAAATTCACCCAACTTATTGTGGGAAGCTTGTGGAACGCTACTCAAAACGTTTGACCCAAGTTCAACAATTGAAAGGCAATGCTACCAAATACTAATTGAGTGTATGTAAACTTCTGACCCACTGGGAATGTGATGAAAGAAATAAAAACTGAAATAAATCATTCTCTCTACTATTATTCTGACATTTCCACATTCTTAAAATAAAGTGGTGATCCTAACTGACCTAAGACAGGGTACTTTTACTAGGATTAAATGTCAGGAATTGTGAAAAACTGAGTTTAAATGTATTTGGCTAAGGTGTATGTAAACTTCAGACTTCAACTGTATGTATATGGCTGACTTTTGTTATGATAGCTGATGTTTTTATTGTGTAGAAATAAATTGAATGTATAAACAGTCATTCTCAGCACAATAATGACCGTTCTGTCACCGCTGAGCACATATCAGTACCAGAAGCAATCTACTATGGTGCCCATGAATTTCACATTTGTGGGAAGAAGCCAATTTGGATCTAGTCATTTAGGTCAATATTTGGATGCAAACTCTTAATGAAATACATTTCAACTCTATATCTGACATGGTACCGATGTCTTATTTTTTAAAAGAGCATAACCATGTGTGTGAGGTGTATATTTTAGTTTCAAAGTAGATTTGTTTAAGACTACCAATAATCAGCCTGATTTAGACTCCCAATAATCACCCTGATTTAGACTCCCAATAATCACCCTGATTTAGACTACCAATAATCACCCTGATTTAGACTACCAATAATCACCCTGATTTAGACCACTACAGTAAAAGGTTAATCAGTAAAAATAAACTAATGATTGATCAGCTATAGTACACCTACAGGACCACTTTGAGTACCCACTGGGCATGTACAGTATTCAATTCAACGTATATTTCATGTTGGTTCAAGGTAATTTTATTGAAATTACGTGGAAACAGACTGTTTAATAAGCCATCCCTAGCAGGCTACCACCCAATTACTCAACCCTGCGCCTTAGAGGCTGCTGCCCCATAGACATTGAATCACTGATCACTTTAATGTTTACATACTGCTTTACTCATTTCATATGTATATACTGTATTCTAGTCAATGCCACTCCGATATTGCTTGTCCTAATATTTATATATTTCTTAATTCCATTCTTTTAGATGTGTGTATTGTAAGATACTACTGCACTGTTGGATCTAGTCACACAAGCATTTCGCTACACCCGCAATAACATCTGCTAAATGTGTATGTGACCAATACGATTTGATTTGTGTGCCCAGTGGGGGTTTTCTGCGTCCAGGTCTTTGGTCAAAAGGAAGTGCACAATATAGGGAATAGGGTGCCATTTGAGACTAGAGCCATTGTGTTGTTACGCTGTCTGTAGTCTGTTCTACACAGCTGTAATCTGTTCAGCATGAGGAGTTCTACCAGCCAGCTAAATAGGACAAACACAGCTAAAGTTGCTAAACTGTCGGACAAAACAAACAGATGAGAATACCTACTGCACATAAGGAAATTAGAGGGGTGTGTTTTCATCCAGTCATAAATGCTGTTCTAGCAACCTGGACTCAAAAGTAAATGACAATGTAATTCCGGGACACTCCAGAAACAGAAACAGAAGACAAAAGGACAGTGAGACACGGGCTTAATTCTGGACACATGGAAAGTAGGGTGGATATGGAGGGTACAGGGTAGCACAAGACGGACAGCAGTGGAACTCAGGACATGGGGAAAAGAACCGGGAGACAGTTTGCAACACTACCCGCAGGGGCAGGTCCTGAGTGGAAAGCCATACCGTATGCCCAATGTGGTAGCGGGGAGCTGGGGTCCAGCGATGGTCCGCTTGTCGACGATAACTGGAGTTGGTCTTAAGAGCCACCCTGGCACTTCTCCAGGTACGGCGACAGACAAACATCTGGGCCGAGGGTACGCTGACCTCCTGCGCTTGTTCCGGGAAGCGTAGAGGCTGATTCCCCTTTCAAGTGCTCCATATGGGGAGTCCCGTGGCAGAAAAGGGAAGGGTGTCCCGGGCATACTTCACCCAGACCAGTTGATGGATCCAGGTAGTGGGGGTTGGTTGAGACCAGGCATCGTGCCAACTGACCGTTAGTTTGGGATGGAATCCGGATGACAGGCTGGCCGACTACCCAATAAGGGTGCAGAATGCCTTCCATAACTGACACGAGAACCCCGATCGGAGACCATGTCTACCGGGAGCCCATGGATCCGGAAGACATGCTGCACCATAATCTGGGCTGTCTCCTTGGCAGAAGGTAGTTTGGGGAGAGGGATGAAATGGGTGGCATTGGAGAATGATCAACCACTGTCAGAATGTCAGTGTTGCTATCTGACAGAGGGAGCCCAGTGACAAAGTCCAGAAATGAGACTAGGGACGATGAAGGACCGGTAGTGGCTGAAGGAGCCTGCTGTGGAGTTTTGTTCTGAGCACATACTGTGCATGCGGTGACGAAGGCAGAAACATCAGAAGCCATTGTGGGCCACCAGAAACATTGTCGGAGGAAGGCTAGTGTATGACGGGACCTTGGATGACAGGGCAGCCTGGAGGAATGAGCCCATTCCAGGATCAGATTGGATTTGGGACAAACAGCCGGTTAACCGGGACCCTTCAGGTTCAGGCTGGGAGTGTTGCACGTCGAACCATGTTCTCAATACCCCAATCCAGTGGCAGCAGGGCATGAGGTCTGGAGAACGGTTTTGGCAGATGAACTCTATAGGTGGGAGAGAGCATCAGGCTTCACATTCTTTGACCCTGGGTGGTAGGAAATGGTGAAGTTGAATCTGGTAAACAAGAGGGCCCGTCGGGCCTGCCTGGAGTTGAGGCGCTTGGGTGTACGGAGATATTCCAAGTTATGGTTGGTCCAGACCAAGAATTGCTATTCTGCTCCTTCCAGCCAGTGCCTCCACTCTTCCAACGCCATCTTAACCACCAGGAGTTCTGTTGCCTACATCATAGCTTTTGGTCCTGGGCAGACCGCTGGGACAGGAGGGCCCCACTCCAACAGCTGAAGCATCACTTCCACCACAAATTGACGCGAGGAGTCCGGATGGATGCTGTTGTGAACCGATGCATCAGGTCCACAAAGGCTTTGTCAACAGCTGGCGACCATTTGAACGGTACCTTGGGAGAGGTGAATGCCTAGAGTGTGGCCGCCAGGGTGCTGTAATCCCGGATGAAACGACGGTAAAAGTTAAAACATTGCAACTGCACCCTGGATGTAGGTTGAGGCCAAACCACCACTGCTTTCACCTTTCCAGGATCCATCTGAACATTGCCCTCAGCAATGACATATCCCAGAAAGGTGATGGTAGAGCAGTGGAACCCACACGTCGGCTTTTACAAACAATTGATTCTCCAGAAGGCGCTGAAGGACCGGTCTGACATGAAGTACATGTTCTTGGTCAGATCGGGGAGAAAAGAGAAAAAAAGGATGTCGACAAGGTAAACGAACACAAACGGTTTAGCATGTCCCGGAGCACATCGTTGACCAAAGCCTGGAAAACAGCGGGGGCATTGGCGAGTCCAAATGGCATGACCTGGTACTCATGTCACCTGGCTGTGTTGAAGGCTGTCTTCCACTCACCCCGCTCGGGTATCAGAACCAGGTGGTAGGCATTCCGAAGGTCCAACCTGGAAAACATGGTGGCCCCCTGGAGATGTTCAAACGCCGAGGGGTAGGGGGGTAACGATTTTTAACAGAAAAGTCGTTAAGTCCCTGGTAGTCAATGCACGGACGCAGGGTCTTGTCCTTCTACACAAAGAAAACCCTGCGCTGGCAGGAGATACAGATGATTTTAATGGTTAGGGTGATAAGGGAGTCGAGGTCCACAGGCAATTCACGAGCAGCTAGCTCAGCCGTTACCTCCTCAGATAATCCATGCAGAAAAGTATCAAAATGAGACTCCGGAGTCCAGGCACCCTCGGCGGCCAACGTGCGAAAATCAACCGCGTAGTCTGCCACACTACGCGAGTTTTGACACAAGTCAAGCAGTTTACTGGCCGCCTTTCTCCAGGATACCAGAAACTCAAATACCTTTCTCACCTCTGCCATAAATTACTCCAAATGACCCCAAAAAGAAGATGGTTGCTCCCACACTGCCATAGCCCAGGAGTGCACCCTTCCTAACATTAGCGTAATAATGTACGCTATTGTCAATTGGTCCGAAGGAAACGAAGATGGCTGTAGCTCAAAAATGAGCACTGAGAAAGCCCCGACAAGTACCAGGAACTCAAGAATAATCGCTCCGGAGGTGGTAAGTGGGGTTCACAGGGAACCGGGATAGGCCGTACCAACTCACCACTAAAAGGGAAAAAATGTACTGGGAGGTTGGGTTCTCTCAGAGATGACAGACAGCCTATCAGTTAACTCCATAGTAGCCTTAAACCCTTGGTCATGGCGTTCTGTCAGAGGACGAAGCCCTTCCAGTAGGTCCTGTAACAGCTCCTCATGTCTCCCAATGGTGGCTCCCTGCAGGGAGACAGCGTGACGAAGCTGGTCCAAGTCTGCTGGGTCTGTCATGGCCAGTTCGTACTATCATGACACAAGGCGAGACCCAGATGCAGACACAGGAGGCAGATGGTTGGAGTATAAGCTGTTTAATAATCTAAAAGGAGTAGGCAAGAGAATGGTCATGGACAGGCAAAAGGTGAACCAGTTCAGAGTCCAGGAGGTACAGAGTGGCAGACAGGCTCATGGTCAAGGCAGGCAGAATGGTCAGGCAGGCGGATACAGAGTCCAGAAACAGGCAAGGGTCAGAACCAGGAGGACTAAAAAAAGAAGAATAGCAACAACAAAAAAACCAGGAGAACGGGAAAACCCGCTGATTGACTTGGAAACATACAAGACAAACTGGCACAGAGAGACAGGAAACACAGGGATAAATACACATAAGCGACACCTGGAGGGGGTGGAGACAATCACAAGGACAGGTGAAACAGATCAAGGCGTGACAGAAATGATGTGGAAACAACTCTGATTTAACCAGTGTGTGCCCAGAGAGTTCTGTCTTATGCAACCATACTAAATGTAACATATCATAACAATTTGAGTGTCCCGGATTTACATTTACTATGTTACGTCTAGTTTATGAGACCAGGCTGGTTCTAGACATACTGTCTGTGTGTGTCTTTGGCATTGTTGTTGTTTGAACTGCAGATTGTCCCTGTAAGCATAGTTTGAGACATTTTGACACATGGAGTCATTTGGAAGAAATTAAATTGTGCTACCAAAGCCAGGATAGAATTGGATAGGTTACATAAAGCTTATCATTTTCCAATAATAAAGCTGTATTCCTAAATAAGCATTTTCCACAGAGCCAAACCAGTGAAGGAGATCACAGATGCTGTCTGTACAAATTACACTTCAGAAAATGTCCCTATTCCAACTCTGGAACTTGAAATCAAAGATCAAGAAACCACATCTGTGATTTGCCTTATAAAACATGGTGAGGGGGAATAAGAGAGGGTTGATTCTTCACCACTTCTGTCAATTTACTATGAAAATATCAAAAAACGTATCCAAATTGTATCTGATATTTCAGTCCTGCTTTGGTAAAGGAAAGTACAATGGCTCCTACATATAAATGGCTCAATCACCCCTCTAACTGTAGCTGAGCTGATTGGCCAACAGACCTAAGTGATTTCCTGGCATGAGATGCCACTTCAAGCTCCTCTCTCTCTCTCTCTGAAATAAACAATAAAAATGAACAGTAAACGTTACACTACCAAAAGATTCAAAATAATAAAGACATTTCAAATGTCATATTATGTGCAAATAGTTAAAGTACAAAAGGGAAAATAAATAAACATGAATATGGGTTGTATTTACAGTGGTGTTTGTTCTTCACTGGTTGCTCTTTTCTTGTGGCAACAGGTCACACATCTTGCTGCTGTGATGGCACACTGTGGTATTTTACCCAATAGATATGGGAGTTTATCAAAATTGGGCTTGTTTTTGAATTTTTTTGTGGATCTGTGTAATCTGAGGGAAATGTGTGTCTCTAATATGGTCATACATTTGGTTAGGAAGTGCAGCTCAGTTTCCACCTCATTTTGTGGGCAGTGTGCACATCGCCTGTCTTCTCTTGAGAGCCAGGTCTGCATACGGCGGCCTTTCTCAATAGCAAGGCTATGCTCACAGAGTCTGTACAGTTTGGGTCAGTCACAGTGGTCAGGTATTCTGCCACTGTGTATTCTCTGTTTTCTCTCTCTCTCTCTGTTTATCTATCTCCATTCTCTCTCTCTCCCTCCCTTTCTCTCATGTTCTCTCTTTCTCTCTCTCACACTCACTCACTCACTCACCCACTCACTCACTCACTCACTCACTCACTCACTCACTCACCCGCTCGCTCTCTTTCTCGCTCTTTTTCTCTCTCTCTGTTTCTCTGTCAATCTCCATTTTCTCTCTTCTTCAATCCCCAACCCCCCCAAAAACATGAATATTTGAATGTGAAAGCCACTGAAGGAGACTTTTTAAAGCAGACTACAGCTGCTATGCTGTTAGGTGGAGTAGGGCCTTAGGGTTAGTGTCTAACGCCATGATCACACCGACAGCGTCATTGCATACGTTTGTTGAATACGTTAGATAAATCCAAGGTATGCACCACACAGAACGCACTGCAACTAACTCTGCAACGCAATGCAGAAAGGAAAACGCAGCACTCCATTGGAAATGAATGTACTTCTGGTGTACCATAACGAAATGATGCTGTCATTGTGATCGAGGTGTAAATGTGAGTGCAGATTTGTATTTACGTGTGTGTGTTTGTGTGTGTGTGTGTGTGTGTCAGATAAACTGCACTTATATTTATATTCTATTCCATCTGTATTTGCAGTAGGAGAGGAATAGAACAGGAGAGGAATAGAACAGGAGAGGAATAGAACATGAGAGGAATAGAACATGAGAGGAATAGAACAGGAGAGGAATAGAACATGAGAGGAATATAACATGAGAGGAATAGAACAGGAGAGGAATAGAACATGAGAGGAATAGAACAGGAGAGGAATAGAACAGGAGAGGAATAGAACAGGAGAGGAATAGAACATGAGAGGAATAGAACAGGAGAGGAATAGAACAGGAGAGGAATAGAACAGGAGAGGAATAGAACAGGAGAGGAATAGAACAGGAGAGGAATAGAACAGGAGAGAAGGGAACCCAAGAGAAAAGACTAAGAAATAGCTCCAGCTCAGTGGAGGCTGCTGAGGGGAGACGGGCTCATAATAATTGCTGGAATGGAGTGGATGGAATGGCATCAACCTCATTGAAACCATGTGTTTGATGTATTTGATACCATTCCACTGGTTCCGCTCCAGCCATTACCACAAGCCTGGCCTCCCCAATTAAGGTGCCACCAACCTCATGTGCTCCAGCTACAGCCACTTCTTGATGGGGAGCAAAATGTTTCTGTTCTAGTGAAGACTGTCTTGGGGTAGCATGGCTCTGTCACCAGTCAATACTCTGAGGAGAGGAGAGGGGAGGGGGGGTGAGAGAAGAGGGAGATGAGAGGAGGGGGCAGGGGAGGGGAGGAGAAAAGAGTGGAGTGGAGTGGAGTGGAGTGGAGTGGAGTGGAGTGGAGAGGAGAGGAGAGGAGATGAGGAGAGGAGGAGATGAGATGAGGAGATGAGGAGTGGAGTGGAGTGGAGAGGATCCCAGGCTGCTGCTTGAGATGCTATCTCCAGCTGGGCTGCTGCTCATTAGGCTACTGTGTGTGTGTGTGTGTGTGTGTGTGTGTGTGTGTGTGTGTGTGTGTGTGTGTGTGTGTGTGTGTGTGTGTGTGTGTGTGTGTGTGTGTGTGTGTGTGTGTGTGTGTGTGTGTGTGTGTGCGTGCGTGCGTGTGCGTGCGTGTGTGTGTGTGTTCTGCAGTGTGATTTACAGATAGAAAGTGCTCTAGCAATCTCTTAAAGAACACAAAGAGCTTCTCCTCTCTGTGGTGTGAGTGTGTTTCTGAGTGTGAGTGTGCGTCCGTGTATGCATGCGTGCCTGTGTGATGTCACCATTATAGAAGTACTTGTCCATTTGCTGATGTAAAATAGTAGGCAGGCGAGATAAAGGTAATTCCTCATATGAATGCAATTACAGGTTTCCTCAATCGACAAACATCCTGATCCAAGCACACTGTGTCCTAAAGTGGCTCATTGTGTGTTGTCATTAGGAAAATGTCCTTTTACTTGGCTGGTGAGTGGGTCTTCATCAGCAAGAACGTGCTATTCTATCTGCAGCACACACTCCTATTGTTGATGTAAATCCCATTTAGAAACAGAAGTCTAATCTTTTCCCTATCTCCCGGTAAGAACGGGCAGAAAACAAAGATGACATCTGCTTGCCTGTGAGGAGAAACAATTTTACAAATGAAAGTGCTGATGGAGAAGCTGAGATGGAGAGAGGTCCTTTACTTCCAATGAGTGTTAATGCCCAGATACAGTATGCATCTTACTGACCAATGTACAGTATGTCAGTCGAGAGGCTGAGATGCTGAGTGGTCCTTCTAATGAGTGTCAATGTCCAGGTTTTGCAGAGATGTACTATACTGTGCGTCAGTCGCTGACCACAATGCCAGATAGGGGAACAATGTTTTGGTTAGTGACCAGAATCTTACTTGGGCAGGAGTTCACCGAAGCTGAGTACCGTCACCTCAAATATTCTACTGCTTGAGCTCCTGCACCTCATAGAATATTAGCTCAAATGTATTTTGGAGCTCCTACACCTAAATATAAACAGTACCAGCACCTAAAATGAGTACCGGCACCTATTTCAGTCCAAGTCAAGCACTGAATATAGGCCACTTAGCAACCCTTTTGTCTAAACCTATTAACAGTACATGAAAGCCAGATAATGGAATAAGAACAATGTTTTTGGTTCATTTCCTTACTATTCAGATGATTTCCTAGAACAGTAGTGGTATTTCTCTATATGCACACTAACGTGCTCCACACTCTCATGCTCCTTCGTTCTCCCAGGACGTTCTCTTGACTTCGTTCTTGTGAAGACGAGAGTGTGGAGAACACATACAATGTTACATTATTCGGAGGACGCATGGCTCTCGACCTTCGCCTCTCCCGTACGGACTTGCAGCGATGAGACAAGACTGTAACTACCAATTGGATACCATGAAATTGGGGAGAAAAAAGCGGTAAAAAGTTTTTAAAAAGAAACAAAAACTTAAAAATAAACCCTCCCCAAAATGAACACAGTATGTATTTATTAACGTATCAAGATAAGATATTGTAGTCAGGCAACATATGAGACGTGAGTTGGAAACTTTTCATTCCAAAATCGGAGTGAATTTTCTCTCGCTACAGCTCAAAACCAGCCGCAGTTGTTTCCAAGAAATGTTACATTGTTTTTTACCTGGTTGCGTCATATTACATCAACAATCCTGGAAATGTTTCAGTTGAAGCTTGCATCGATGCATGCTTCGGAAAGTGTAGACTACAAACGAAGTATGTATTTGAGAACTTCCCTCTGCTTCGCATACTTTGATTTAGACTCATACTCCGACCGTTCCGTGCTCGTAGCATGGTAGTAGTATGCATATTGAGAAACACCATAGTTTTAAGTTATGCTAAGTTATGAGGAGAAATTGTATTCTTGTATGCATCTTATTGATGTTACAGTATTTGGCTGGATGTGCTATGGTAGTGTATCTGCATACTCCCAAACAGAGTCACAGGTCGATGTTATCACCAGCTTCAACAGATGGGCCCATCTACAGCAGCTGAATCATAGACCATACAATGGAGCGAGAGAGAGAATGATAGAGAGATAGAGGGAGAGAGAGATTGAGAGAGAGAGAGAGAGAGAGAGACAGAGAGAGAGAGATTGAAAGAGAGAAACAGAGAGAAAAAAACGAGAATGGAGAGAGAGAGAATGGAGAGATAGAGAGAAACAGAGAGAGAGGATGGACAGAGAGAGAGACAGAGAGAGGATGGATAGAGAGGAGAGATAAACAGAGAGCGAGAGAAACAGAGAGAGGATGGAGAAAGAGAGAGACCAGAGAGAGAGAGAGAGAGAGAGAAACAGAGAGCGAGAGAAACAGAGAGAGGATGGAGAAAAACAGAAAAAGAGGATGAGCGAGAGAGAAACAGAGAGAGAGGATAGAGAGAGAGAAACAGAGAGAGGATAGAGATAGATTGTAAGCAGGTTTCCATTGACCCAGGTTAATGTGTAATGGAAACGGCAGGTATAGGAGAAATGTTTTAAACATCGAAAACATTTGTATCTGTTCGACAGGGGTGGATGTTTGCTTTGCCAAATTTTCTTTATTGCAACAAGTGATGATAGAAACTGTATTTTTCCGAATAAATGATGATTGCCGAATAATTTTGAAGATATGAAAGGCACGTGATGTCATCACGTTGGCCTAACTATAAAGCTCCACCCCACATTTCATTCTAAATGCCTACTGCTAGCTAAATCTACAGTACCAGTCAAAAGTTTGGACACACCAACTCATTCAAGGGTTTTTCTTCATTTTTACTATTTTCTACATTGTAGAATAATAATGAAGACATCAAAACTATGAAATAGCATATTTGGAATCATGTTGTAACCAAAAAAGTGTTATATATTTTATATTTGAGATTCTTCAAAGTAGCCACCCTTTTCCTTGACAACAGCTTTGCACACTCTTCTCCACAATTTCGGCGACACAGCCCGGGATCAAACCAGGGTCCGTAGTGACGCCTCTAGCACTGGCAATGCAGTGCCTTAGACCGCTGTGCCACCACAAAACAATAGAAAGAACGCGAGAAAGAGAGTGAAAAACAGAGAGAGACAGATAAAATAGTCAGAGAGAAACATATTCTATAGTAAGAGAGAAACAGAGAGAGACAGATACTATAGTAAGAGAGAAACAGAGAGAGACAGATACTATAGTAAGAGAGAAACAGAGAGAGACAGATACTATAGTAAGAGAGAAACAGAGAGACAGATACTATAGTAAGAGAGAAACAGAGAGACAGATACTATAGTAAGAGAGAAACAGAGAGAGACAGATACTATAGTAAGAGAGAAACAGAGAGAGAGACAGATACTATAGTAAGAGAGAAACAGAGAGAGACAGATACTATAGTAAGAGAGAAACAGAGAGAGAGACAGATACTATAGTAAGAGAGAAACAGAGAGAGACAGATACTATAGTAAGAGAGAAACAGAGAGAGAGAGACAGATACTATAGTAAGAGAGAAACAGAGAGAGAGAGATACTATAGTAAGAGAGAAACAGAGAGAGACAGATACTATAGTAAGAGAGAAACACAGAGACAGAGAGAGACAGACACTATAGTAAGAGAGAAACACAGAGAGACAGATACTATAGTAAGAGAGAAACAGAGAGAGACAGATACTATAGTAAGAGAGAAACAGAGAGACATATACTATAGTAAGAGAGAAACAGAGACAGATACTATAGTAAGAGAGAAACAGAGAGAGACAGAGAGAGACAGACACTATAGTAAGAGAGAAACAGAGAGAGACAGACACTATAGTAAGATAGAAACAGAGAGAGAAACAGATACTATAGTAAGAGAGGAACATAGAGAGAGACAGATAATATAGTAAGAGCAAAACAGAGAGAGAGAGACAGATAATATAGTAAGAGTGAAACAGAGAGAGAGACTGTAACGGCCGTCGTGAGAATGAGACCAAGGTGCAGCGGAGGATGTGTTCATCTTGTAAGGTTTTTAATGACCGAAAGAACACTATACAAAAAGAAACCAAAAAGAACGACCAGCAACAGTTCTGTCAGGACACAAACTCTAAACAGAAAACATTCACCCACAAACCCCAAAGGAAAAACAGGCTGCCTATGTATGACTCTCAATCAGCAACAACGATCTATACCTGTTCCTGATTGAGAGCCACACACGGCCGAAACAAAGAAAACCACCAACATAGAAAAAGAAACCTAGAACGCCCACCCATGTCACACCCTGGCCTAACCAAAAATAGAGAACAAAAAACCCTCTCTATGGCCAGGGCGTTACAGAGACAGATACTATAGTAAGAGCAAAACAGAGAGAGAGAGAGACAGATAATATAGTAAGAACGAAACAGAGAGAGAGATAGAGACAGATAATATAGTAAGAACGAAACAGAGAGAGAGAGACAGATACTATAGTAAGACAGAAACAGAGAGAGAGAGATACTATAGTAAGAGAGAAACAGAGAGAGAGAGACAGATACTATAGTAAGAGAGAAACAGAGAGAGACAGATACTATAGTAAGAGAGAAACAGAGAGAGAGACAGATACTATAGTAAGAGAGAAACAGAGAGACAGATACTATAGTAAGAGAGAAACAGAGAGAGACAGAGACAGACACTATAGTAAGAGAGAAACAGAGAGAGACAGATACTATAGTAAGAGAGAAACAGAGAGAGACAGATACTATAGTAAGAGAGAAACACAGAGAGACAGATACTATAGTAAGAGAGAAACACAGAGACAGAGAGAGACAGATACTATAGTAAGAGAGAAACAGAGAGAGACAGAGACAGATACTATAGTAAGAGAGAAACAGAGAGAGAGAGATACTATAGTAAGAGAGAAACAGAGAGAGACAGATACTATAGTAAGAGAGAAACAGAGAGAGAGATACTATAGTAAGAGAGAAACAGAGAGAGACAGATACTATAGTAAGAGAGAAACAGAGAGAGACAGATACTATAGTAAGAGAGAAACAGAGAGAGACAGATACTATAGTAAGAGAGAAACAGAGAGAGAGAGAGATATTGTAACGAGCGCACTGAGATTCGGGAAGCAAGTTCAGGGAGTGAGTGTTTTAATAAATAAACCCAACATAATACAAAATAAGAAACACAAACAACGCACAGACATGACAAAGGAACAGAAACAATAATGCCTGGGGAAGGAACCAAAGGGAGTGACATATACAGGGAAGGTAATCAGGCAGGTGGTGGAGTCCAGGTAAGTCTGACGACGCGCAGGTGCACGTAACGATGGTGACAGGTGTGCGCCAAACCGAGCAGGCTGGTGACCTAGAGGCCAGAGAGGGAGTACACGACAGATACTATAGTAAGAGAGAAACAGAGAGAGACAGACACTATCGTAAGAGAGAAACAGAGCGATACAGATACTACAGTAAGAGAGAAACCGAGAGAGAGACAGATACTATAGTAAGAGAGAAACAGAGTTCCTCAAAATAAATGTTATATATTTTGTCTTTAATGTGTTTTGCGTTTTTAATTACATAAATATAAAAAGTACAATCATTGGTATAAATGTGCAACTTGCAACCAGAATTAATTTGCATACATTAAATCAATGGCACACCACGATGCAGGAAACATGGAACATAAGGAGGGACACGGACCAAGGTGTGGCATGGTGATGATTTTGGTGCACTGTAAAAAATGAGGACTTAGTAAATATTACCACCAAAAATCTATGATTTTCACATAAAAATGCAGGTTTCTGGTTTTTCTTCAATATTTGAAAAGCTTACTAAATTGTTATGTGTTCAAAAAGCAGGACATTTGACTATGAAAATTTTATTTAATATACTGCAAAATCTAAACAGTTATTTCTGAGTAAAAACAACAACAAGCGAAATTGTTTTTAAATTACAACATTTTCATACGATTTTCTATCAACTTAAGAATTTTAAGTTCTTGCAACAACTTGCCATGTTGTTTAGAGGATTGTGGGTAATTTGTTGACTTCCTGATACTTTAACACAATTGTATAAGAAAGAACAGTACATTTCTACAGTAGTATTAAGCAGTTTGTTGTTATGAGGTGTAATGGATAATGATGAACGGATATCAAAACCGTTGGACAAATTGAAGTTCAAAGATGAGACTATTACCACCATTGACAACGTCACGTACACAACCCCTCCCCACTGGGCAAAAACTGATTGAATCAATGTTGTTTCCATGTCATTACAACTCATAAATCCTATGTGATGATGTTGAATTAATGCAAAAAAACTGATTGGATTTGAGGAAAGTCATCAATGTAGGGGAATTTCATATTTTTTTAACCCAACTTTTAACCTGAATCCAATGACGTTGTGATTTATTTTTGTTGAATTCAAGTTAGTTGCCAACTCAATGTAAATCAAAACTAGATGTTGAACTGACATCTATGCCCAGTGGTTCATAAAAAAGGCAAATACAACATCCTACAATGCTTGGAGCTCTTCCTCCACTTAGGCTACTGCTAGTGGATTGAGCACTGTGCTCAACAATGCCTGCAAAAGTGGGTGAAAATGGCTAATAATCAAAAACATAATGATAAACGATAGACACGATCACTGAAAGTAACAAATAAAAAGGAGGTAGATCTAACCAATAAAAACAGTTTTGGAATTGATCAAATGAAGTTCAATCTAAGCAATTTTTTGGATGCTGGACTTAATATCTTAGTGTTTGTAAAACACCAAAAGTTAAGTATATTATACATAAGAATACGTCATGTTGGAAATATTAAAAAAGCTGATGCAAATAGTTAAATCATTTTTTAAAAGTAGAATATATTTTAGACAGTGTGGAGAGCAGGGCAGGGGGGGGGCAACACAACTAAGGATGCCTCCTAACTTGATTTTCACCTATTCATTTATTGATGTCAATGGGAGACTAGCTGAACATTTGAGTTGAGGATTTGCCCCTTAGAGTTTGTACATTGTCTTACAAGAGGTGGCATCAGTTTTACACTACGCTAAGTCCCTCGAGTGACAGTCAGTACAGATAGAGTCAAACTATCAGACCTAAGACCATTAGAATTTATATATTTGAAATCGGAGACTCAAGTACTCTCCTACATTTCAAATGAGTCATTCTATTTGTGACTAAAGCCTTGGGTTGGGTGAACAGCAGAGCACCTTATCCTGTGAATGCAGAAAGTCAAGCTTTCGATCAATGATTCCTCTAACAGCCTTGCTGACTAGCAGAACAAAAAAGCTTCACTCTGCTGGAGTTATTACTTAGAGGCTGTATCGCAAATGGCACCCTATTCCCTATATAGTGCACTACTTTTGACCAGAGGCCTATGGGAATAGAGGTGCTCTGGTCTGGTCTAAACGGAATAGGTTGCCATATGGGATGCAAGCCCAGTGACTCAGCTGTTCCATTCACTGCTGAAAGGCTAGTTTAAACAGCCCATTGCAAGTGTAAAACAACAAATTAATTTATGGATCCTTTGGGTTACACATAAAGCCTGTAGGTGTAATACTTCACAACTTGTTCCAAGCATTTAAGACCCTTTATAATATCTTATAATAATGTGTAATGTCTTTCAAATGGACTTTGTTCAGGCACAGCCAAGAAACAGTCACAGAGAGAAGCCCAGTACATAACTGCTCTATTTACACACACAGTTTGCCTGGTAATAAAATAAGATGTGGTTTGTCATGATTGATGGAGTCTGACTGTCTCAAACAAGATACATGATAATCATATAAACTGACTGACCGAATGATCACATGATAATTCCATTGCTGGACCATTAAGCATGAATCCCCCTATGCTTTTTATTCCAAACTGTCAACAAAGCTGTTGGAGCCTCTTAATCCAGTCTCCTGTGACCGACTTATCACGCAAGATGTGGTTCCTGTTTCAAGATTTTTTGTTGTTGTCAAAAAGCCAAGTTTCAGCCAAGACAAAACAGATGGCCTTGCGCATTGCACCGCAGAGACTTCACCTCACAGAGACTTCACCTCACAGCTCCAAGCTTCATGCAGTGCTGCTGCTATTGTCAGCATCACCAACACCAACTGGCAAGCTCAACAAGGATTTGCTAACAGTCTTATACACACTGTAAGTCAAGCTTCAAATTCATAACATCTGTAGTCCCTTGGAGAGATCAGTCTTTGCTTCCGGCCATATACACACTATAAGACTATAAATCACAGGACTTGTGGTCATTATCACTGATGTGTGGCTGGCTGCCATGTTATTCCCTTCATAGCATCCTATATTTATGGGCCTTTGAGAAGCATGGAAGATATGGGATGTGTCCAAAATGGTAACTTGTTCTCTACATGCATTATTTGACCCTGTTCGAAAGAAGCAGTGCACTATATAGGGAATAGGGTGCCATTTGATACGCAGACATTATCCTATATGATCCTTCTGTTAACAAGCCACATTTTAGTCATTTAGCAGACGCTCTTATCCAGAGAGACTTACAGTCAGTGCATTCAACTTAAGATAACTAGGTGAGACAACCACAATAGCTAGGTGAGAAAACCACAAGTCACACAGTGATGATTTGTGATCTGCCTCTGTTATGGTCATCCCGTGATATTATATTACACTGTGATCCACCTCTGTTATGGTCATCCCGTGATATTATATTACACTGTGATCCACCTCTGTTATGGTCATCCCGTGATATTATATTACACTGTGATCCACCTCTGTTATGGTCATCCCGTGATATTATATTACACTGTGATCCACCTCTGTTATGGTCATCCCGTGATATTATATTACACTGTGATCCACCTCTGTTATGGTCATCCCGTGATATTATATTACACTGTGATCCACCTCTGTTATGGCCATCCCGTGATATTATATTACACTGTGATCCACCTCTGTTATGTGATGGTCAAGCCAGTGATATTTCAGAACAGTGTGTACAAACAGTGTCGTTTTGAAAAATGTGACATACATTAGTAATAATTTATTTGACAACTTTAATAAATATCTCAGACTTATTTGGCTTTCATATTGCTGTATGAAGAATAGATGACAACATGAGAATACATTTATTCCATTAAAGTATTGATAGAAAAGTAATAGATAGATATATCACCTTTCAGTAAGAAGCATTGATGTTGCTGTTGACAAACAATACAGCTGTATCCCGAACAGGACCCTATTCCCTATGCACTGCTTTTGACCAGAGCCTTATGAACCCTGGTCAAAAGTAGTGCACTAAATAGGGAATAAGGTGCCATTTGGGATGCAATCTACATTTCCCCAGACAGACCTCCCGTCTCCCGTCTCCTCTCAGAAGATACAGAGGGCATCAGGACAGATAGAGCCATTGACATCAATGGAGTTTAAGTTTGCAAAATGCAAAAGGATGGTATTGTACAATATAGAAGCTATACATACATTTGGATGTGTAATATTTTCCGTATAATATGCAAGGACAAAAGTAAGGTGATTGAATTAAAGCCATGCATGCATTTGTAAGTGAGCAAACCTTACTCTAAATATATTTATTTATATCTCTATTGTTGTAACAGCTTTATGCTAAAATACATTTTATGTTTTATTTCATTCTAATCTAGATGCATCCACGGGATCAATACCAGCAGTTGCAAGATGCAATTCATGTAAAGACTGTCAGTAAATCTCTCTCCCTGAACACACACACACACACACACACACACACACACACACACACACACACACACACACACACACACACACACACACACACACACACACAGACACACACACACACACACACACACACACACACACACACACACACACACACACACACACACACACACACACACACACACACACACAGGTTTCCTGCCCCTGGAAAGGTAAAGATTTAACTATTTAATTTCCTTCTCCCCTAGCCGCTATGTTCTGAAGGGGACAAAACAGGTTCAGTAAAGTCACTAAGTAATTGCAATGCCTCCAGCAGTAGTGTACGCTATTAGCCCTCTTCTCCCAGGGGACCAGGACAGATTGCATACAACGCTGTAGGAGGCTACATCAGAGGACTTCTAGAATGTATATAATAAACTTCTGAACTGTAAAACCATGAAACGTGACACGGTTATAACCTAAATGTCAGTCTTTAAAACATAAACATTAGGCAGTTCGCTTTTGCCAATAAGTGTTCTCATCTTCATAAAAACAGGCGTTTAAAATGGAAGATTGAACATGATAGTCTGCGTTTTCCAGTAAGTTTCCAACCAGGAGAACACCTATATCTGTGTTCAGATTTCAAACATTAGTGTTTACTTTCCTATCATCCTGTTTTGAGCGCATTTACTCATTAGAAATGTATTCAGATCAGTGTTAGGAATGTCTGTCAAGTTTGCCACATTTCAGTACAACTGAACAAGACATTTGATTCAAAAAATGTTTTCAATCGCGTGGTGTTGTTGTTTCCGTTAACTCTCTCAGAGTGAAAAAGATGTGGGAGGGGTCTCATTATCATATTTCCCAGCAAGCTTTATTGCAGGTAGATTTTTAGAACGTATTTTTTTCTATCTCTGTTTCCTCAAGCACATTGATTGATTCATTGATCTTATAGTATACAGAGGTAAATCATTTACATGTATCTAAACTGATCCAATTTGCAAGGGGTTTGACTTATTGCACTCATTACAGAGATGGTTGTTCCAGTTTATAAGGTTTAGTATGTCTCAGTTGTTCAATTCTTAACAATTGCAGTCATTCTGAGGGCAGGTTGTGGGTGTTAAATGTAAAAATGGTTGGCTATCCTCCCTCTGGGTGGATTCCGATAGGAATTACTAATCACTTCACAAGCCAGCACATTCTGACTTGCAGGTCAGATGTGGCCCATGAGCCAGGAATTGAAGTCCACAATGTTGAGGATAACTAGCCAAATGACTCACAGAGATGTACATCTTTACATTGCTACAACGTGCTGATATTCCAATTAGCTGAGACGTTACAATCTAGGTATTTCATTTGCTGTGTGTTCTGTTGTGTTATATAATCCTGTGCTATTGAAATGCTACACTACATTTTCCAAACTTCTCATTGTCACCATTTCATTCTGGCCGGCAACAAATGAATATGCAGCCTGTAGCCTTGAAAGTCTAACCACTTTCGTTGTCATAGAAATATAGTGTATTGTAGCAGCTGGCTGTGCTCACTACATTTGCCATTCAGTGTCCATTGTGTCATTGTTGATTATCTCAGAAAGAGATGGCCCTGGACACTAATATGTCTTCATCTGGAGATCCTATACTGTATACAACTAAAAGCAGGGTACACACATTCATATCATATTCAGCTATTCTCTACACAGGAAAGCCAACTGACTGTGTCATTCGCCTTCTCTTTTATACTGTATGTTATTTACAGCTATAGAAAAATATATTTCAAATGGACTAATCTCTGTTTTACATACAACTATCTCGTATGGCTTTACCATAACGGCATGCAGGTAACTACAACAAGCCTGAAGCCTCAAGTACCTGAGTAATTATCTTTAGTTATTTTTTAACCCGGGGATAAGGACAGAGCAATGAAAACATTCCAACCTATAGATGTTTTATCAATAGGCAAAAATACATGGTATGTGTTCCAAATTCCCTATATAGTGCACTACTTTGGACCAGAACCCTTGAGCCTGGGATCAAAGTAGTGCACTTTATAGGGAATAGGGTGAAAATAGTCAATAGGATGCCATTTAAGATGCACCCACTGAGAACAAAGGATCTATTTGTAATTTCCAACCGGTTTTTCAAGTTGCGTTTTCATAAGACGTTCCAGTGTTATATTTACAGTCATGATGTTGTTATATACAGAGAGATGTCTGATCGATAAGTCTGTGAAAAAAGCCAAATCTAACAGGATGGTCGGAGAGGAGGGTACGGTGTGTGTGTGTCTGTGTCTGAGCTGAATGCAGAGATGGCAGAGCCCGCGAGCAATAGCAGGCGTGGGTGGACTAGGGAGAGAGATGGTAATGATGGACGCCAGGGAGAGTTGAGCTCTTGGCTGTGCTATTCTGTGTATCTGGATCTGGGAAGGGGTCTATCTCACTTTCTCTCTCTCTCTGTCTCTCTCTCTCTCTTTATTTCTTTCTTTCTTTCTCTCTCGATGTCTGCTCTGTGTATCTCTTTCTTCCTAACTGCTCTCTGTCCTTTCTGTCCTTTCTGTCCTTTCTGTCCGTCCATCCGTCCGTCTTTCTTTCTTTCTTTCTTTCTTTCTTTCTTTCTTTCTTTCTTTCTCTATGTCTGCTCAGTTTATCAATCTCTTTCTTCCTCTCTGCATTAGTCCTTTCTTTCTCTCTCTTTCACTTTCTCTCTCTTTGTGTTTCGCTCTATTTTTCCATCTCTATTTATCTATTTACCTTTACATGCATGCCTGCAGGACTCATGTTATTCTCTCTTTCAAGGACTCTGTCTCTCACTCTCACTCTCAAAGACTTGCAAATCTGTAACGAGGAGAATCAATGACAGTCAAGTGTGAGAATCCTTTGAGATGAAAGGCTACAAAAGAAACTCGTTTTAATGTCTTCAATCGACTCTCCTTCTCCCAAATTTGCTCTATTTAACATGTAAAGTACGTGTATACGATCCCCTTATTCACCAAGCTATACCTTCGTCTGGCTATCAGCCTCCTCTTCATTAGTCCTTTTATAGAAATGCATCTTATTTCATGTTCATTGTTGCACACTTTTTTATCTTTTGCTAATTTTCCTGTTTTCTTTTTCTTACGGGCAGATTTAGTTCAGTTGAGAGAGGATAGGAGAGGAGAGGAGAGGAGAGGAGAGGAGAGGAGAGGAGAGGAGAGGAGAGGAGAGAGAGAAGAGAAGAGAAGAGAAGAGAAGAGAAGAGAAGAGAAGAGGAAGAGGAGAGGAGAGGAGAGGAGAGGAGAGGAGAGGAGAGGAGAGGAGAGGAGAGAAGAGGAGAGAAGAGAAGAGAAGAGAAGAGAAGAGAAGAGAAGAGGAGAGAAGAGGAGAGGAGAGGAGAGGAGAGGAGAGGAGAGGAGAGAAGAAGAGAAGAGGAGGGGAGAAAAGAAGAGGAGAGGAGAGGAGAGGAGAGGAGAGGAGAAGAGGAGAGGAGGAGAGGAGAAGAGAAAAGGAGAAGAGAAGAAGAGGAGAAGAGAAGAGGAGAGGAGAAGAGAAGAGGAGAAGAGGAGAGGAAAGAAGAAGAGAAGAGAAGAGGAGAAGAGGAGAGAAAAGGAGAGGAGAAGAGGAGAAGAGGAGAAGAGAAGAGGAGAAGAGGAGAGGAAAGAAGAAGAGAAGAGAAGAGGAGAAGAGGAGAGAAGATAAGAGGAGAAGAGGAGAAGAGAAGAGGAGAAGAGGAGAAGAGGGGGAGAGAAGAAGAGATGAGGAGGAGAAGAGAGGAGAGGAGAAGAGGAGAAGAGAAAAGGAGAAGAGGAGGAAAGAAAAGGAGAAGAAAAGAGGAGTTTTAGCCGACATACACCCATAAAGTAAGTCAAACACTCTCTGCCCTAAAACATGTTCTGAGCTGATAAGAACCCTAGTTACCTTCCTAGGAGGCCCTCGACTTTCATTCCCTTCCTCTCCCCCCTCTCCCTCGCTCTCTCCCTCTCTCTCCTCTCCCACCTCTCCCTCGCTCTCTCCCTCACTCTCTTCTCTGCACTCGTCCATCTTGAGAAATAGGAAATGACTGTTTGAAGCCCTGCAGTCAGGCTCAGTGCTGAATCTCTAACTAGGAGCTCACTGAACTGACTGACATAACTGAGCTGGGGTTGCAGGCTACATCACACACTACAGCAGTAGCATCAACCCGATACAACACCAGCCAGTCTGAATTATTTTCTTACCCTTCCCCCTTGTCCCTAACCCCTCAACATTTGCAGATCTATCCCAAGGGTCTGGGCAGGTATAAGCAGTATAGTGTTGGAGCTTCCACCATATTTCTTCCACCTTACAAGAGATTTGGGATGTGCTGAACCGGTCTCCTCTTCCCCCACAATAATCAGTCACCTGAGCTTAAGATTAGACTTGTACAAGATGATCGGTGGAGACCATTGTAATATTATGACTTGTTGCTTGTGCTTCCTCGCATAGGCACAATCAATATGGGTGCCGGTCCACCCATCACAGAGGATTGACATGAATGGCTTGAATGTTCATTCTAGTCATTCTATTTCTATGGTAGAGACTAGTTTTGCCATCACTAAGGTCACGTTATGCTCTCTCTATGGTTCAGCTTCCATACTTCAGGCCTGGTGTGTAAATGGATCTGATATGTCGATGAGTTCCTATTGTTCTTCACAATGAGACATGGAATGCATAGCTATATATGTACTATATCATACTGTAGTTATCTTTGTGTTGAAACGATAGGTACAGTACCAACTCAACCTATACATTCAAATCTACTTATAAATGACATACTTAGTGAAAAAGCTCCAAAGCGATAATGGTGATAATGTCATAATGATCGCACAGAGTTGCCTCTTCCAGTGCAGTATGCTGTAGAAGTCAAATTGATCTGGGGCAGTACGTATCAAGCATCTTGGAGAAGGATTGCTGATCTAGAATCAGGTCTCTCCTGTTCATTGTATTCAATTTGATCTAAAAGGCTAAACTGATCCTAGATCAGCACTTCTTATCTGAGACGTTTGCTACATATGGCTAACTAATTCTTCTGAGACGTTTGATACTCACAGCCTCAGAGATTTACTCAGGTATGGCTAACTAATTATTCTGAAGAATGCCAATGGTATATCAGTGAAAATGTTTTTTCTGGCTTCGAGTCAAAGAGAGCAATATGGCCTCATGTTATACTAATTCCTTCCATGGTTGTCTCAAGTGTTTTGACCTTCAAAAGCACAGTTACAAGAAGGTTCCTTTCCTTCCCATAGTATCATTCCAACTGTCCCATCATCATCATCATCATCATCATCATCATCACAGGATGTTGATTCCATCCCCAAAAATGTCCAACAGTTTCATGCATATCATTATGCTCTTCCATTGAACAACAAGACATAATCAAGCATGACAAGAGTGATAGCAAATAAAGTTAATCACGTAAGACCATAAAACTCCTCTCAGTTTCTCTCCCCATCAGTCTCAGTCTCCTTAAGCACATGCTCTACCACCCTGCAGGGGTCTACTCCAGTGTTCCTCAAACTTTCATACCAACCTTTTTATTATCTTAGAGACCAGCAGGTTATGGTCTCTCTTGTGTCAGAGACTGACGAGCTATGATCTTTACTCCGTGGGGGACTGCAAACATTAAGTCAGTCAATCATCTCACCGACCGAAAGTCCACATCTCACGGACCAGAGCCTGTCCATAGACCAGAAGTTGAGAAACACTACACAGGTCTACCTGGAGTTGCTGGTCTCTGCTAGTCTGTTGTTCATGATCCCCAGAGCGCCCACTCCTCCAGAGAACCCGTTATGTCTCGAGCCGCCACACACCGTCCTGGGATAACCGTTAGCGGACTCTGATAACTGCTTCTGCATGAGTGCCAGTGAGACCTTATTCGAGGCCGTCAGGTCCTTCATTGAAATCATCTCTCCAGAGAGTCTGCGTCCTCCCCCCTCCGTGTCGCTGTCGCAGGGTCCCGAATCCCCAGAGTCCGGCGGGCGTCCGATTCTGAAGCGGCCCTTACGGATTCTCGACCCGGGCCGGATGGCATTGCGGCGTCCCAACGGGAAAGAGTTTGACCTGATGTTACACCGCTGGCAGCACAGGTTCTGAAGCATCCAGTTGAGCACCTGAAGGAAGGAAGGAATCTGATTAGATGTTTAAAATACAGATAGAGTTAAAGATAGAGGTGGCTCAGCTAACTGAATACAACAATGCATACATAAACATTGATCAAGGATTAAAAATACAATATTGTCGACAGACTTATTTCCATTGTGCTCGTTGTTCTACATCTACCTGTTTGATGACGATGGAGATGACGTTGAACAGAGAGTAGATGCAGCACACGCCCATGAGGATGAACAGGCAGTTAGCCAGACGGTACAACGGCTGGTACTCATAGTCCGCTCTCTGGCTTGACACTAGGTCCCCGAAGCCAATGGTGCTGACGGGGGAGGAGGTAGAGAAAAAAGGGGAGGAGGAGTAGAAGGAGGGAGAAGGAGGAGGAAGAGGGAAAGGAGGAAGATGAAAAGGAAGAGGAGGAGGGGAAGAATAAAAATAAGAATAACATTACTTTCTGGCCTTTTGTCTTTTTTTTTATCCCAACCCCCCTGAGACTAGGGCTGCAAAATTCCAGTACCTTTCCACAAATTCCCCAGTTTTCCAGAAATCCAAATCCAGGTCGGAGGACAGCTGAATATTTCCGGCTTATTCCCTCCTAATTGCAGAAATCCTTCAAATTGGATTTCTGGAAAAGCAGAGAATTTTGAGAACGTTGCCAGAATTATGCGACCCTACCTGAGAAACACAAATACACACACCCAGGGAGAGGTTGAAGAACAGGCCAGCCACAGTGCAGTGCCTTGCTCATGGGCACATGATATGATGTCATGGATACTCTAGGATGCCAGCATTTCTCTGGTTTACTCCCCACCAGATTTCACCCTCAGTCAGGCTCAAGATTCATACAGATAGCCTTCCAGCCGGTTGCTGGCTGGCCCACTTCTCCAACCTCTGACCTCTAGTAGGCTACCTTACCTAAATGTGACGAAACAGAAGTAGAGTGAGTCCAGGTAAGCCCATCCCTCCACAGGGGTGTACATGGCTGAGGCGCAACAGGAGATGATGATGGCAGACAGCCCCAGGATCAACATGACGTGGTAGACCGACGGCTTCCACCCCGGGAAAGAACACGCCGAGAAGTCATGGCGGATACCCGGCGGGAGGAGGCCGGAGTTCCGGATGCGCCGTTCCCTCACGGCCTTCATTACCACGGCCAGGAGGGTGATAATGCGCTCCAGGAAGAGGTTAAAGAACAAGATGGTGGCGGCGCAGCCAAGGAGACCATAGAAGATCAGGAACACCTTCCCTGCTACTGTCACCGGAGTGGACATCCCGAAACCTACAGGGGAAGACAGAGAAAGATGGGGTTAGGTTGATGGATTGATTAAGTGGTTTATTGATTGACTGATTAATTCCAGAAGATGAAACTACTAAAGGCTCAGAGGAAGGTGTCTAACACACCACAGCATTAGTATTTGTGTCTATTTGTCCATCCCTAATAAACCTCGAAGATCCCTACAGGCATCTGAACGCTCCATTTCTGCTCCTTTTACTGGCATGGGGTAAGATGTTTTTTAGGTTAGGCTCTACTCTGTCTATTAAAAGACTTTGGTGCAGTACCAGCATTTGAGGAGTTCAATGAAGTGAGTGATATTTCACAATTTAAATATCTGGCAACGTCATTCAATTAGCATTCTACTCTACTAAAAACGTACCTTCTCTGGACAAGGTCATCAGTATTTGGGAGGCTGTGTGTGTAATGCAATAATGAAGCTCAGCTCTGTAACTGATTGACATTTCTGCTGTTGATGCACGATCTGCCCCTTTGTTCTGTCTACTCATTTCCTGGTCAATTCGGGTCAGTGTGAAAGCTAAGTGGAGATGGTGACGAGAGAAGAGGATTAGCTGTCAAACATTCGTGGGTTGTGTGTGTGTGCGTGCGTGTGTGTGTGTGTGTGTGTGTGTGTGTGTGTGTGTGTGCAGCATGTGTTAAGTTATGCAGGAACAAGAACAGGAACACTTCCTATCTTGGAAAGTGGCAGGTCAGAGGTTAGAGACAGACTGCAGCTTACTCACACACACTCACGCACCCGCACACATTCGCGCGCACACACACCTTTGAATTATGTGAGTCAGTACATAACTGATTGGATAAGGGATTGGCTTGGTGTATTCAGTCAACCAATAAACAGAGAACAGGGAGATCAGTGAGTGTCTTTCTGGCATATCACATTTACGTATGTATTCAGACCCTTTACTCAGTACTTTGTTGAAGCACCTTTGGCAGTGATTACAGCCTCGAGTCTTCTTGGGAATGACGCTACAAGCTTGGCACACCTGTATTTGGGGAGTTTCTCACATTCTTCTCTGCAGATCCTCTTAAGCTCTGCCAGATTTTATGGGGAGCACAGCTATTTTCATGTTCCAGAAATGTTAGATCGGGTTCAAGTCCAGGCTCTGACTGGGCCACACAAAGGACCCGAAGCCACTCCTGCATTGTCTTGACTGTGTGCTTAGGGTCGTTGTCCTGTTGGAAGGTGAGCCTTCGCCCCAGTCTGAGGTTCTGAGCACTCTGGAGCAGTTTTTCATCAAGGATCCGTCTGTACGTTGCTCCGTTCATCTTTCCCTTGATCCTGACTAATCTCCCAGTCCCTGCCACTGAAAAACATTGACACAGCATGATGATGCCACCACCATGCTTGACCCTAGGGATGGTGCCAGGTTTCCTCCAGATGTGACGCTTGGCATTCAGGCCAAATAGTTCAATCTTGATTTCATCAGACCAGAGAATCTTGTTTCTCATGGTCTGACAGTCCTTTGGGATGTCATGTGCCTTTTACTGAGGAGTGGCTTCCGTCTGGCCGCTCTACCGTAAAGGCCTGATTGGTGGAGTGCTGCAGAGGTGGTTGTCCTTCTGGAAGGTTCTCCCATCTCCACAGAGGAACTCTGGAGCTCTGTCAGAGTGACCATCAGGTTCTTGGTCACCTCCCTGACTAAGGCCCTTCTTCCCCCATTGCTCAGTTTGGCTGGGCGGCAAGCTCTAGGAAGAGTCTTGGTGGTTCCAAACCTCTTCCATTTAAGAAGGATGGAAGCCACTATGTTCTTGTGGACCTTAAATGCTGCAGAAATGTTCTGGTACCCTTCCCCAGATCTCTGCCTTGACACAATCCTGTCTCGGAGCTCTACGGGCAATTCCTTTGACCTCATGGCTTGGTTTTTGCTCTGACGTGCACTATCAACGGTGGGACCTTATATAGATAGGTGTGTGTCTTTCCAAATCATGTCCAATCAATTGAATTAAACAGGATGCACCTGAGCTCAATTTTGAGTCTCATAGCAAGGGGTCTGAATACTTATGTAAATAAGGTATTTCTGTTTTTGTTTCTTTATCATAAATTTGCAAAGATTTCTAAAAAGCTGTTTTTGCTTTGTCATTATGGGGTGTTGTGTGTAGATTGATGAGGGAAAAAACAATTTACTACATTTTAGAATAAGGCTGTAACGTAACAAAATGTGGAAAAGTCAAGGGGTCTGAGTACTTTCCGAATGCCCTGTATAAACACCACGCCTCTCTGTGAACACGCCTTCTCTGATCTTGTTTAGAAGGCAGTACTTATTTAAATTAGGTAAGATAATATTATGTTACCATTGGTGTATTGCAGTTTTTCCCAATTATTTACACACTAAAACCTGTAACTAATTTAGCAGAACCATACACCAAATCTGCAATACTACTGGCACATGTTTTACTTTACATTCAGATTGCAATTCTATAACAAACATTTGGAAAAACACAAGACACAATTCTCTACCTTTGGCACAACCTTCAAAATGAAAATCTCTTGTCTGCAAATGAAAAGCAAAACTGCTTAACAAGCTAAGCTCCATTACCAATTACCTTTCACTCTTCACATGTGCAATCACTAGTTGCGTAAATGTTCAATTTGCAATCAGACTTGGGTATGGATAAGTTCCTTGGTGTCCACATCACCAACAAACTAACATGGTCCAAGCACATCAAGACAGTTGTGAAGAGGGCACGACAAAACCTTTTCCCCCTCAGGAGACTGAAAAGATTTGGCATGGGTCCTCAGATCCTCAAAAGGTTTACAGCTGCACCATTGAGATCATCTTGATGGGTTGCATCACTGCCTGGTATGGCAACTGCTCAGCCTCCGACCGCAAGCCACTACAGAGGGTAATGCGTACGGCCCAGTACATCACTGGGGCCAGGCGGTGTCAGAGGAAGGCCCTAAAAACCTACCCTAGTCAAAGACTGTGGTACCGGAGCGCCAAGTCTAGGTCCAAGAGGCTTCTAAATAGCTTCTACCCCCAAGCCATAAGACTCCTGAACATCTAATCAAATAAATGGCTACTCAGACTATTTGCATTGTCCCCCCCCCTTCTATGTCGCTACTACGCTCTGTTATTATCTATGCATAGTCACTTTAATAACTCTACCTACATCTACATATTACCTCAATTACCTCGACACCGGTGCCACCGCATATTGACTCTGTACCGGTACCCCCTGTATATAGCCCCGCTATTATTATTTACTGCTGCTCTTTAATTATTTGTTATTCTTATCGCTTACTTTTTTTTAGGTATTTTCTTAAAACTTCATTATTGGTTAAGGGCTTGTAAGTAAGCATTTCACTGTAAGGTCTACACCTGTTGTATTCGGCGCATGTGACAAATACGATTTGATTTGATAACAAGGCCACAGGTGAGAACTCCTGTGTTTGGAGAACAATGGAAGCAAACTTGGCAGAGAGAGGTGGAGGTGGAGGAAGACCAAGAACAAGGAGAGTAGTCTCTGATGATATTCGGGCGACTGTGGTGGACCATGTGGTCAACCTTGCATTGACCTTGAGAGAGAATTGGCAGAGAGTATAGCCCAAGCTGAGTCACTTCACCATAGCATCCATCATCCAGACATTACAAAAGTTAGAATAGTACTGCAGACATTGGACCTATCTGCTGATTTTACTACTTGACAGTAGTTCAATATAAAGCACAGTAAAGATTGTAGATTCCAATACATGCTGTAAGGGGAACCAAAGTAAATATTTAATGTATTACTGTATGTATGAAATTGGGAGCTATACTAGTTTGTAACATGTTTATGTTGTATGCTATATTACTGTAGTGTTACTGTAGTGAATGCTATTTTGTTTTTGTAGAACTGAAAGACGACCACCACGTGGTGGTAGAATGCGTCCGGGTGTCCGGGAAAATGTGTCAAGGTGTCTGGGAAAATGTATGGAGTAAAAAGGACATTATTTTCTTTAGGAATGAAGTGAAGTAAAAGTAGTCGCAAACATAAATCGCAAATTAAACCTCTTACAGCTCCTTAAGGATAGGGGGCAGTATTGACAATTTCGGAAAAAATATGTGCCCATATTAAACTGCCTCCTACTCAAACTCAGAAGCTAGGATATGCATATTATTAGTAGATTTGGATAGAAAACACTCTGAAGTTTCTAAAACCGTTTGAATGGTGTCTGTGAGTATAACATAACTCCTATGGCAAACAAAAACCTGAGAGAAATCCTACCAGGAAGTGGAAATCTGGATGCATGGGCTCTCTTCAAGTCGTTTCCTATTGAATACACAGTGACGAAGTAATAATTGTTCATTTCCTACGGCTTCCACTAGATGTCAACAGTCTTTAGAAAGTTGTTTGAAGCGTCTACGATAAACAGAGACCGAATGAGAAGGAGGGGAAGTTGTTGAGGCAGGGGGTGACATCACTTCTTGGCGCGCGTTCATGAGGATGGATCCTCCCGTTCCAAAACCTTTTTCAAGACACAGGAACCGTCCGGTTGAAATATTACTGAATCTTCACGTTCTGAAGGCCCTAAAGATTGATGTTTTACAACGTTTGACATGTTTGAACGAACGTAAATACAACTTTTTTTTAAACTTTTTGTCGCGACATCGTCCACGCGCTTCCTACACTTGGAGTAGCTTACTGGACACGCGAACAACAAGGAGTTATTTGGACATAAATTATGGACTTTATCGAACAAAACAACATTTGTTGTGGACCTGGGATTCCTGGAACTGCCTTCTGATGAAGATGATCAAAGGTAAGGGAATATTTCTAATGCAATGTTTGATTTTAGATGACTCCAAGATGGCGGGTATCTGTATAGCCTAGTGTATTTTTCTGAGCTCAGTACTCAGATTATTGCAGAGTGCTTTCCTCGTGAAGCTTTTTTGAAATCTTTCATAGCGTTTGCATAAAGGAGATGTTCATCTATAATTCTTTGAATGACAGTTTAATTTTGTATCAATGTTTATGACAAGTATTTTTGTAAATTGTGGCGCTGATTCACCGGCAGTATTTGAGGGAAAATATTTTCTGAACGTCACGCGCCGATGTAAAATGCTGTTTTTATATATAAATATGAACTTTATCGAACAAAAAATGCATGTATTGTGTAACATGATGTCCTCGGAGTGTCATCTGATGAAGATCGTCAACGGTTAGTGCTGCATTTAGCTGTGTTTTGGGTATTTGTGATGCATGCTAGTTGCTTGGAAAATGGTGGTTATTTTGTCATGTACTCTCCTAACATAATCTAATGTTTTTCTTTCGCTGTAAAGCCTTTTTGAAATCGGACAACGTGGTTCGATTCAGGAGAAGTGTATCTATAAAATGGTGTAAAATAGTCCTATGTTTGAGAAATAGAAATTATTATTATTGGTTTTGAATATGGCGCTCAGATTTTTTTGCTGGCTGTTGATCCCGCTAACGGGATCCAAGCGGCAAGAGATTTTAAAGTTCCTGTCCTTCTATGCATTCCAAATGTAACGAGTTATTTTGGGTGTCCGGGAAAATGTATGGAGTAAAAAGTACATTATTTTCTTTAGGAATCTAGTGAAGTAAAAGTAAAAGTAGTCGCAAATATAAATAGCAAATTAAAGTACAGATTCCACAAAAAGCTACTTAAGTAGTACTTCAAAGTATCTTTACTTAAGTACTTTACATCACTGCTAATGAGCAGAAGAGTGTTGTTTTTTGCAAAACTATAAGTCATTTCTCAATGCTTTCACACACAATGCAAATGCAAAGCACATTTTTGCAAAACAGTTAACACAACTCTCTACAAAAGAGCAAAACTCAGTTGAGTAAATCACGACAAACAAAATTAAAACATTTGGTCACAGCTGGTACAAATTAATCCCATGAATGTGAATTTCTTTGCACAATTGTTCAATCAGCAAACAGTTCTTATTCATGCCTAAAAGAGGTTACCTCTGAGTTACTATTTGCAGGAATGGACCAAGTAAGAGGCCGAGGACAAAGGACAAGGGAGGGAGAGGGAGAGGAGCACATAGAGGAAAGTTCAGTTCTCAGATCAAATAAAGCCGTTTGTTTCTGGATATTCATATTCTTGAGTGAAATTCTTTCTGCATTGGTAGTCTTTGGTAAAAAATAAAATTACAGCCCATGCTGTGATACAGTTGAAGAGGGAAGTTTACATATACCTTAGCCAAATACATTTAAACTCAGTTTTAGTAAAACTTCCCTGTCTTAGGTCAGTTAGGATCACTACTTTATTTTAAGAATGTGAAATAGCAGAATAATAGCAGAGATAATGATTTATTTCAGCTTTTATTTCTTTCATCACATTCCCAGGGGATCAGAAGTTTACATACAATCAATTAGTATTTGGTAGCTGTCACGTCCTGACCAGCAGAGGGCATATTGCTTAGTCTAGGTCAGGATGTGGCAGGTGGTTTGTGTTTGTTTAATGTTGGATGATTGGGACTTCCAATTGAAGGCAGGTGTGTGTATAGTTGCCTTTGATTGGAAGTCCTATATAGGTGTTTGTCTTTGGGGTTGTGGGGACTTGTTGTGAGCACTGCTGTGTTTGGTATAGCCTGCCACACCGTCACATTGTGAGTACCGTTCATTGTTTTGTTTATTGGTTTTCAGTGGATGCTCTACTCCTTTTGTTTTCAACATTAAAAACATGAGTATCCACACTTCCGCTGCGCCTTGGTCCTCTTTCACCGACGACAATCGTGACAGAATTCCCCACCTACAAAGGACCAAGCAGCGGAAGAAGGCTGGCGAGGTAAGGGAGACCGAGAGGCACCCCCAAGAATTTTTTAGGGGGGGGCACAAGGGGAGTGTTGCGGGGCAAGTATGGAGCCCCAGGCCAGCTCCCCGCACTAGCATGGAGGTGCGTGGTCACAATCGGGTACGCCCAGTACCAGCACCACGCACCAGGCTTCAAGTGCGTGAACCCAGCCTCGTCAGTCAACAGTCGTCAGTGCGGCCCGCCAGTCAACAGTCGTCAGAGCTGCCCGCCAGTCAACAGTCGTCAGAGCTGCCCGCCAGTCAACAGTCGTCAGAGCTGCCCGCCAGTCAACAGTCGTCAGAGCTGCCCGCCAGTCAACAGTCGTCAGAGCTGCCCGCCAGTCAACCATCACCAGAGCTGCCCGCCAGTCAACAGTCGTCAGAGCTGCCCGCCAGTCAACAGTCGTCAGAGCTGCCCGCCAGTCAACAGTCGTCAGAGCTGCCCGCCAGTCAACAGTCGTCAGAGCTGCCCGCCAGTCAACAGTCGTCAGAGCTGCCCGTCAGTCAACAGTCGCCAGAGAGGTCAGACTGCGCTGAACTGCCGGAGTGGCCAGACTGCGCTGAACTGCCGGAGTGGCCAGACTGCCCTGAACTGCCGGAGTGGCCAGACTGCCCTGAACTGCCGGAGTGGCCAGACTGCCCTGAACTGCCGGAGTGGCCAGACTGCCCTGAACTGCCGGAGTGGCCAGACTGCCCTGAACTGCCGGAGTGGCCAGACTGCCCTGAACTGCCGGAGTGGCCAGACTGCCCTGAACTGCCGGAGTGGCCAGACTGCCCTGAACTGCCGGAGTGGCCAGACTGCCCTGAACTGCCGGAGTGGCCAGACTGCGCTGAACTGCCGGAGTGGCCAGACTGCGCTGAACTGCCGGAGTGGCCAGACTGCGCTGAACTGCCGGAGTGGCCAGACTGCGCTGAACTGCCGGAGTGGCCAGACTGCGCTGAACTGCCGGAGTGGCCAGACTGCGCTGAACTGCCGGAGTGGCCAGACTGCGCTGAACTGCCGGAGTGGCCAGACTGCGCTGACCTGCCGGAGTGGCCAGACTGCGCTGACCTGCCGGAGTGGCCAGACTGCGCTGACCTGCCGGAGTGGCCAGACTGCGCTGACCTGCCGGAGTGGCCAGACTGCCCTGACCTGCCGGAGTGGCCAGACTGCCCTGACCTGCCGGAGTGGCCAGACTGCCCTGACCTGCCGGAGTGGCCAGACTGCCCAGACCGCCCCGAGCTGCCAGACTGCCCAGACCGCCCCGAGCTGCCAGACTGCCCCGACCGCCCCGAGCTGCCAGACTGCCCCGACCGTCCCGAGCTGCCAGACTGCCCCGACCGTCCCGAGCTGCCAGACTGCCCCGACTGTCCCGAGCCGCCAGACTGGCCGGACTGCCCCGACTGCCTGGAACGGCCAGCACCTGAGCCACCTCCAGGATAGGTGGGTTGGGGAGGGAGGGTGTAGCACAGTGCCGTCGGTGACGGCAGCCACCCTCCCTTCCCTCCCTTTTTGTTTAGGGGGTATTGTTTGTTGGTTTTGTTGGGGTATTGGGGATTTTCTTGTGTTTTTCTTTTTTAGGTGCATCCCGGAGTCTGCACCTTGAGAGGGGGGTACTGTCACGTCCTGACCAGCAGAGGGCATATTGCTTAGTCTAGGTCAGGATGTGGCAGGTGGTTTGTGTTTGTTTAATGTTGGATGATTGGGACTTCCAATTGAAGGCAGGTGTGTGTATAGTTGCCTTTGATTGGAAGTCCTATATAGGTGTTTGTCTTTGGGGTTGTGGGGAATTGTTGTGAGCACTGCTGTGTTTGGTATAGCCTGCCACACCGTCACATTGTGAGTACCGTTCATTGTTTTGTTTATTGGTTTTCAGTGGATGCTCTACTCCTTTTGTTTTCAACATTAAAAACATGAGTATCCACACTTCCGCTGCGCCTTGGTCCTCTTTCACCGACGACAATCGTGACAGTAGCATTGCCTTTAAATTGTATAACTTGGGTCAAACTTTTCGGGTAGCCTTCCACAAGCTTCCCACAATAAGTTGGGTGAATTTTGGCCCATTCCTTTTGACAGAGCTGGTGTAACTGAGTCAGGTTTGTAGGTCTCCTTGCTCGTACACATGTTTTCAGTTCTGCCCACACATTTTCTGTAGGATTGGGGTCAGGGCTTTGTGATGGCCACTCAAATACCTTGACTTTGATGTCCTTAAGCCATTTTGTCACAACTTTGGAAGTATGCTTGGGGTCATTGTCCATTTGGAAGACCCATTTGCGACAAAGCTTTAACTTCCCGACTGATGTCTTGAGATGTTGCTTCAATATATCCACATCATTTTCCATCCTCATGATGCCATCAATTTTGTGAAGTGCACCAGTCCCTCTTGCAGCAAAGCACCCCCACAATATGATGCTGCCACCCCCGTGCTTCACGGTTGGGATGGTGTTCTTCGACTTGCAAGCGTCCCCCTTTATCCTCCAAACATAACGATGGTCATTACGGCCAAACAGTTCTATTTTTGTTTCATCAGACCAGAGGACATTTCTCCAAAAAGTACAATCTTTGTCCCCATGTGCAGTTGCAAACCGTAGTCTGGCTTTTTTTTATGGAGGTTTTGGAGCAGTGGCTTCTTCCTTGCTGATCGGCCTTTCAGGTTATGTTGATATAGGACTCGTTTTACTGTGGATATAGATACTTTTGTACCTGTTTCTTCCAGCATCTTCACAAGGTCCTTTGCTGTTGTTCTGGGATTGACTTGCACTTTTCGCACCAAAGTACGTTCATCTCTAGGAGACAGAGCGCGTCTCCTTCCTGAGCAGTATGACGGCTGCGTGGTCCCATGGTGTTTATACTTGCGTACTATTGTTTGTACAGATGAATGTGGTACCTTCAGGCATTTGGAAATTGCTCCCAAGGATGAACCAGACTTGTGGAGGTCTACAATTTTGTTCTGAGATCTTGGCTGATTTCTTTTGTTTTTCCCATGATGTCAAGCAAAGAGGCACTGAGTTTGAAGGTAGGCCTTGAAATACATCCACAGGTACACCTCCAATTGACTCAAATTATGTCAATTAGCCTATCAGAAGCTTCTAAAGCCATGACATCATTTTCTGGAATTTTCCAAGCTGTTTAACCTCTTATGGCTAGGGGGCAGTATTTTCACGGCTGGATAAAAAACGTACCCGATTTAATCTGATTATTAGTCCTGCCCAGAAACTAGAATATGCATATAATTATTAGCTTTGGAGAGAAAACACTCCAAAGTTTCTAAAACTGTTTGAATGGTGTCTGTGTGTATAACAGAACTCCTATGGCAGGCAAAAACCTGAGACGGTTCTGTTCAGGAAGTACCCTGTCTGACCATTTATTTGCTTTCTTTGACATCTCTTCCAAAAACTAAGGATCTCTGCTGTTACGTGACAATACCCACGTCTCCAATGGGCTCTCAGAGCCCGGGAAAAACAGGAATGACGTAATTCAATGCCCTGGCTGAAACAAAGGAGATCAAAAGCTAAGTGGTCAATCAGTGGAGTAAGCCTTACGCTCGCGACCTGCCCCGCCCCCGGCTTTCGGTTTTTCCCCCAGTTTACAGACAGGCAGATTCCTGGTCGGAATATTATCGCTTTTCTACGAGATAAATTGCATAAAAATTGGTTTTAACCTGTTAGGGTATAGGGGGCAGTATTGAGAATTTTTTGAAAAAATATGTGCCCATTTTTAACTGCCTATTACACCAACTCAGAAGCTAGAATATGCATATTATTGTTCAGGTTTGGATAGAAAACACCCTAAAGTTTCTAAAACTGTTTGAAATGTGTCTGTGAGTATAACAGAACTCATTTGGCAGGCAAAACCCTGAGACAGATTCTGACAGGAAGTGGATACCTGATGTGTTGAATTGACTTTAAGCCTATACCATTGAAAAACAAAGGGGGTGAGGAATGTTTTGGCACTTCCTATTGCTTCCACAAGATGTCCCCAGCCTTTACAAAGTGTTTTGAGTCTTCTACAGTGAGATCTGACTGAAGAAGAGCTTTGGAACAGCGATGGCCCATTAGACACCTGGCGCGTGATTTGATGGTGGGTACTCTCATTCCGAAACGTTTTAAAAGAGAACCCAATGGTCCGCCTTGAATTTTATTCATGTTCTGGTTAAAAAAGGCCCTAATGATTTATGCGATACAACGTTTGACATGTTTGAACGAACGTAAATATATTTTTTCCGTTCGTGAAGTGAAGTCCGGCTGGCTTAGATCATGTGCTACAACACGGAGGTTTTTGGACATAAATTATGAGCTTTTTTGAACAAAACTACATTCGTTATGGACCTGGGATTCTTTGGAAGTGACATCTGATGAAGAGAATCAAAGGTAATGGATTATTTACATAGTATTTTCGATTTTAGATCTCTCCAACATGGCGGTTAGTCTGTATCGCAATGCGTATTTTTCTGGCGCAGTGCTCAGATTATTGCAAAGTGTGATTTCCCAGTAAGGTTAATTTTAAATCTGGCAAGTCCATTGCGTTCAAGAGATGTAAATCTATAATTCTTTGAATGACAATATAATATTTTACCAATGTTTTCTAATATTAATTAATTATTTTGTTGTCATGACTTGACTGCCGGTATTGGAGGGAAACGATTTCCTGAACATCAACGCCATAGTAAAACGCTGTTTTTAGATATAAATATGAACTTGATAGAACTAAAAATGCATGCATTGTCTAACATAATGTCCTAGGAGGGTCATCTGATGGAGATTGTAAAAGGTTAGTGCATAATTTTAGCTGATTTTATGGTTTTGGTGACGCCTGTCTTTGAATCGACAATACACTACACACAGCTATTGTCAATGTACTCTCCTAACATAACCTAACTTTATGCTTTCCCCGTAAAACCTTTTTGAAATCGGAAAACGTGGTTAGATTAAGGAGATGTTTATCTTTCAAAGGCTGTAAGTTAGTTGTATGTTTGAGAAATTTGAATTTTGACATTTATTTGGTTTCAAATTTGCCGCTCTTGAAATGCACCTGCTGTTGATAGGGTGCGCCACGGGGGGCACGCAAACGTCCCACATAGCCCCAAGAAGTTAAACAGCGGTTGACATGCTTCGAAGTACGGTAATGGAATATTTAGAATTTTTTTGTCACTTTCTGCGCCATGCTCGTGACCGCGATTTAGTATTCTGATAGTGTCTAGAACGCACGAACAAAACGTCGTTGATGGAATATAACGATGGATTATTTGGGACCAAACCTACATTTGTTATTGAAGTAGAAGTCCTGGGAGTGTATTCTGACGTAATAACATTTTTCTTATAGGAAATGTGATTTTGGTGAAGGCTAAACTGGTTGGGTGTCTAAATAGCTAGCCCTGTGATGCCGGGCTATGTACTTAGAATATTGCAAAATGTGCTTCATCCGAAAAGCTATTTTAAAATCAGACATATCGAGTGCATAGAGGAGTTCTGTATCTATAATTCTTAAAATAATTGTTATGCTTTTTGTGAACGTTTATCGTGAGTAATTTAGTAAATTCACCGGAAGTGTTCGGTGGGAATGCTAGTTCTGAACGTCACATGCTAATGTAAAAAGCTGGTTTTTGATATAAATATGAACTTGATTGAACAAAACATGCATGTATTGTATAACATAATGTCCTAGGTGTGTCATCTGATGAAGATCATAAAAGGTTAGTGCTGCATTTAGCTGTGGTTTTGTTTTTTGTGACATTATATGCTAGCTTGAAAAATGGGTGTCTGATTATTTCTGGCTGGGTACTCTGCTGACATAATCTAATGTTTTGCTTTCGCTGTAAAGCCTTTTTTTCAAAATCGGACAGTGTGGTTAGATTAACGAGAGTCTTGTCTTTAAATAGCTGTAAAATAGTAATATGTTTGAAAAGTGGAAGTTTTCGGCTTTAGAGGAGTTTGTATTTCACGCCCCGCCCATCATTGGATATTGGAGCAGACGTTCCGCTAGCGGAACATCTAGATGTAAGAGGTTAAAGGCACAGTCAACTTAGTGTATGTAAACTTCTGACCCACTGGAATTGTGATACAATGAATGATAAGCAAAATAATCTGTCTGTTAACAATTGTTGGAAAAATTACTTGTGTCATGCTCAAAGTAGATGTCCTAACTGACTTGCCAAAACTATAGTTTGTTAACAAGAAATGTGTGGAGTGGTTGAAAAATGAGTTTTAATGACTCCCAAGTGTATGTAAACTTCCGACTTCAACTGTATGTTTACTTGCCTTTTATGGTGCATACTATAATTATAGTATCAACCAATGGCACGGACATATAAAATAGGGTTAACCACGTTAGGGTATATTGATAGTTGTAGTTCGTTTTTATTGGGCCATTGTATAATGATTGATTGAAATAACTTTTCGTTAGATAATATCCTGTTGGGACTAGGGGGCAGTATTTGCACGGCCGGATAAAAAACGTACCCGATTTAAACTGGTTACTACTCTTGCCGAGAAACGAGAATATGCATATCATTAGTAGATTTGGATAGAAAACACTCTAAAGGTTCTAAAACTGTTTGAATGGTGTCTGTGAGTATAACAGAACTCATATGGCAGGCCAAAACCTGAGAAGATTCCATACAGGAAGTGCCCTGTCTGACAATTTGTTATCCTTCTGTTGCATCTCTATCGAAAATACAGCATCTCTGCTGTAACATGACATTTTCTAAGGCTTCCATTGGCTCTCAGAAGGTGCCAGAAAGTGGAATGACGTGTCTCCTGTCTCTGGGCGAAGAACAGCAGGATATTTGTTAGTGGTCAGGCTGGGAACAGTGACACTGGAGATGTGCGTTCATAAGAATTGTCAATTTTTTTTCTTTCAGCCTTTGAATGAATACAACGTCACCCGGTTGGAATATTATAGCTATTTTACGAGAAAGATAGCATAAAAATTGATTTTAAACAGCGTTTGACATGCTTCGAAGTACAGTAATGGAATATTTACAATTTTTTTGTCACGAAATGCGCTCACGCGTCTCCCTTCGGATAGTGACTTGAACACACAAACAAAACGGAGCTATTTGGATATAACTATGGATTAATTGGAACCAAAACAACTTTGTTGTTGAAGTAGAAGTCCTGGGAGTGCATTCTGACGAAGAACAGCAAAGGTAATCCAATTTTTCTTATAGTAAATCTGAGTTTGGTGAGGGCCAAACTTGGTGGGTGTCAAATTAGCTAGCCGTGATGGCCGGGCTATGTACTCAGAATATTGCAAAATGTGCTTTCGCCGAAAAGCTATTTTAAAATCTGACACCGCGATTGCATAAAGGAGTTCTGTATCTATAATTCTTAAAATAATTGTTATGTATTTTGTGAACGTTAATCGTGAGTAATTTAGTAAATTCACCGGAAGTTTGCGGTGGGTATGCTAGTTCTGAACATCACAAGCTAATGTAAAAAGCTGGTTTTTGATATAAATATGAACTTGATTGAACAAAACATGCATGTATTGTATAACATAATGTCCTAGGAGTGTCATCTGATGAAGATCATCAAAAGTTAGTTAGTGCTGCATTTAGCTGTGGTTTTGGTTTTTGTGACATATATGCTTGCTTTGAAAATGGTTGTGTGATTTTTTTTGGCAGGGTACTCTCCTGACATAATCTAATGTTTTGCTTTCGCTGTAAAGCCTTTTTGAAATTGGACAACGTGGTTAGATTAACGAGAGTCTTGTCTTTAAAATGGTGTAAAATAATCATATTGTCACGTCCTGGCCAGTATAAGGGTTAATTGTCATTTTCGTTTGGTCAGAACGTGGCAGAGGGTATTTGTTTTATGTGGTTCAGGGTGGTGTGTTTTTGTAGTAAGGGCATTTGATTTAGTATTCCGGGGTTTTTGGGCACTAGTCTGTTTCTATGTTGAGTTAATTGGGGTGGACTTCCAATTGAAGGCAGCTGTGTGGTGTTGCCTTTGATTGGAAGTCCTATATTAGTTGGGTGTGTTTGTCTGTGTGTTTGTGGGAGATTGTTCTGAGTTTAGCCTTGTGCCTTGCCAGACTGTCTGTTGATCGTTCGTTCTCTTTTTGTTATTTTGGTGTTCATTTTGGAGTTAATAAACGTCAAGATGAGCTTACACATACCTGCTGCGTTTTGGTCCTCCTTAACCAACGACAACCGTGACACATATGTTTGAGAAATCGAAGTTATAGCATTTTTGAGGTATTTGTATTCGCACCACGCGATTCCACTGGCTGTTGACTAGGTGGGACACAAGCGTCCCACCTAGCCCAGGGAAGATAGTTGATTTTGTGTCATGTATTTCATATATTGAGAGTCTTAATGCATTTTGCAAATTAAATGTGTCATTTTGGCCAACGTGTTTCAGTTTGGGGCTGCATGTTAATTGTTTTGATTAAGGGAGTTTTAAGCAAATATTCAACCTAGTTCAGTGCAGAAACGTGTTTATTAACCACAATGACCATAATCCACTGGGCCTGTTTTTTCCGTCTCAGCAGAGATGGATAGACTTTTACGCCAGCTGTGTTACTGTAGGTTAGATGCACACAGAACGCATAGACCACATGAGAAAGGAATGTACACAACACATTGACAGAGAGAGGGATAGAGGCAGTTTGTGAAAGTATGCCTTATCTTCTTTGAAGAACTCGTAAAATGATTTCATCAGACAGCTCTGCAGCTAGCCTAGCTAAATACAGTAAGATCACTAAAGACAATACAGTATGGGAGCACGTTGTCTTGCTGGCTGACTGCTACTGCCTGAGCAAAGATGAGATTACTTTAAGGAATGAAAAATAAGAAAGTCATCAAATAAAAACAAAGTAATATATGCAACTGTAATATTTTATTATTTCATAGTAACTTCCTATGTTTCTATTGATGTCTATCCAATGTTGACCTGACAGAGACAATGGAATCTTTTCAATGTTTTGGCAATTGAAACTTCACTATTTTGGGCTTTGGAATTTCCATTAAAAAGCTACAAAAAAAAACATTTATTTCATAATGCATTTAATGTCAAATAAATGAATATCGAAACCGAAATCGAACCGACCTAGAAAAGCACTTATCGCTCAGCACTAGGATAATATCACCCTATCCCCATAATAATCCCACCTCCTGAATCCAAGTGTTTGACATGGGGGAGGGGACCAGTAACTTTATGATCAAACTTCATCAATGTAGAAGCAAGTCATTTTTCATACTTTGGTCATCATACTTTGACCTGGTTTCATCCAAATATCATCCAATTTCATGAAAACATGATTTTGATTGTTCATGACCTTTACATTATTTTTTCATTGTTTTTTTATGGTTGCATCCCAAATGGCAACCTATTCCCCACACAGTATCTGGTCAATAGTAATGCACTACAGTGCATTCGGAAAGTATTCAGACCCCTTGACTTTTTCCACATTTTGTTACGTTACAGCCTTATTCTAAAATTGATTAAATATTTGTTTTTCCTTCATCACTCTACTCACAATAGCCCATAAAGAGAAAGCAAAAACAGGTTTATAGACATTTTTGCAAATGTATTAAAAATAAAAAACAGATACCTTATTTACAGAAGTAATCAGACTCTATGAGACTCGAAATTGAGCTCAGGTGCATCCTGTTTCCATTGATCATCCTTGAGATGATTCTACAGCTTGATTGAAGTCCACCTGTGGTAAATTCAATTGACTGGACATGATTTGGAAAGGCACACACCTGTCTATATAAGGTACCACAGTTGACAGTGCATGTCAGAGCAAAAACCAAGCCAAGAGGTCGAACGAATTGTCCGTAGAGCTCCGAGACAGGATCGTGTTGAGGTACAGATCTGGAAAGGGTACCAAAACATTTCTGCAGCAATATTTTTTATATATTCTGCAGCAATATTTAATATTTTTAAATGTAACCTTCATTTAACTAGGCAAGTCAGTTAAGAACAAATTCTTATTTACAATGACGGCCTACCGGGGAACAGTGGGTTAACTTGTTCAGAGGCAGAAGACAGATTTTTACCTTGTCAGCTCGGGGATTCAATCCAGCAAACTTTCAGTTACTGGCCCAATGCTCTAACGCTCTAACCACCTGCTGCCCCAAGGTATCCAATAACACAGTGGCCTCCATAATTCTTACATGGGAGAAGTTTGGAAAAACCAAGACTCTTCCGAGAGCTGGCCGCCCAGCCAAAATGAACGATCAGGGAAGAAGGGCCTTGGTCAGGGAGGTGACCAAGAACCCGATGGTCACTCTGACAGAGTTCCAGAGTTCCTCTGTGGAAATGGGAGAACCTTCCAGAAGGACAACCATCTCTGCAGCACTCCACCAATCAGGCTTTTATGGTAGAGTGGGCAGACGGAAGCCACTCCTCAGTAAAAGACACGAGAAACAAGATTCTCTGGTCTGATGAAAGCAAGATTAAACTCTTTGGCCTGAATTCCAAGCGTCACGGTGGTAGTATCATGCTGTGGGGATGTTTTTCAGCGGCAGGGACTAGGAGAGTAGTCAGGAATGAGGGAAAGATGAACGAAGCAAAGTACAAAGAGATCATTGAGCTCCAGAGCACTCAGGACCTCAGACTGAGGCAAAGGTTCACCTTCCAACAGGCCAACGACCCTAAGTACACAGCCAAGACAACACAGGACTGGCTTCAGGACAAGTCTCTGAATGTCCTTGAGTGGCCCAGCCAGAGCCCGGACATGAACCTGATCGAACATCTCTGGAGAAACCTGAAAATATCTGTGCAGCGACACTCCCCATCCAACCTGACAGAGCTTGAGAGGATCTGCAAAGAAGAATGGGAGAAACTCCCCAAATACAGGTGTGCCAAGCTTGTAGCGTCATACCAAAGAAGACTCAAGGCTGTAATCACTACCAAAGGTGCTTCAAAGAAGTACTGAGTAAAGGGTCTGAATACATATGTAAATGTATTATTTCCATTTTAATTTTTTTTTTTTTATACATTTGCAAAAATTTCTATAAACCTGATTTTGCTTTTTCATTATGGGGTATTGTGTGTAGATTATAGAGGGAAAAAATGATTTAATAAATTCTAGAATAAGGCTGTGACGTAACAAAATGTGGAAAAAGTCAAGGGGTTTGAATACTTTCCGAAGGCACTGTACATGGGAAATAAGATACCATTTAGAACACAAGCTATTTCTTTCTCTGTTCTATCCCTCTCCCAGAAAGCCCTCTGCGACTATCCCCTCTAGTCATTAGAATAATAAATGATACCAATGTGATGAGCTTTCACCCTTTACGACACTCACAATGGGATTTTTGATCTTGTCGTTGAAAAGATTGTTATTAATAGGGCAAATACACACACTCATGGAAGCAGGCAGAAACACACGCGCACACGCACACCCACAACCACTGCCACTTTCTCTCTGACAGGCGAGTTCGAAAACAGTATAATTCTCACACACACACACACACCTATCGTATTACCAGATGCATGGCGAAAAACTGTATGCTGAATTGAAAAGAAACTCCAGCACACTGGTGATGTTAAAGCTCCACAAATAGTCGTGGAGTTCCACAGGGCAGTGGTGTGGCTGTGACCTGGGAGCAGAGGATGAGTGGGTAGAGAGTAGAGGGGCAGCCCAAATTAAGACCGTCAATGAAAACATGTCTCTGAGTGTCTCAGTGTTTCATTGTTAATTAATTATCCCTCTCTTCCTGGCCCTGAAGAAACTCCAGGGGAAACCAGATTCAATCTTCTTTGTATTCCGAAAGACTGAATGGCTCTCCTCTTCGGCTCTCATTACTAACTAAATGACCTGAGAGAGCAGAAGAGGCACAAGGCATCGATTCAGATTGCGTCCCAAATGGCACCCTAGTCTCTATATATTGCACTATGGGCCCTGGTCAAAAGTAGTGCACTGAAACAGGACAGTAATGAAAGGCAAAGAAGAAGAGAGGAAAGTTCCGAACCAAGAGGCCTCCTTGTGTGATTCCCACTGCTCTCTTGGTTCTGCATGGAGCCAAAGGAACATTACCAAGCCTCAAATTAAAAGCACTTGTCCAAATCGCTAAAGCCCAACTTTTCTACAACCCAAACCTAATGCCGGCCTTGGAAACACTGAGCTCATCCCTTCAGGCCAATTGAAGACTTTAACACATTGAATATATTTGTTATGAATCTAAAAATTAACTACATTACCACTTGTTGTCCTGAAGGAGTCCCAACTTGTCTGTAACCCAAACAACCTAATGTCTAAACCCACTAAAGACAGTCAATCTCACTCTCATTTTATTCTCCGTCGCTCGATCTCTCTCCCTCTCTCTCTCTTTCTCACACAGACATTTTATCTCTGCATTATGACTCTCTAGCCAGTAGCCCAAATGAGTCATGACTTTCAGAATGACAATGAAAACTGATAATGCAGGTAACCATCTTCTCTCCACTAATCCAATTCTACCACAGAGGTTAGGGAAGAGTATTAATTAAAATTCAATAAAGCATACTGAAAGTATATTATGCTCTGTTGGCTAACAATGGTCAAATGCTTGATTATACCTGTAGGACTCAAGCGGAGGGAACAAAATGGTAATGATGGTAATCATTTGAATGTGTTTGACAGTCTTAGGAGGGGTAAAAGCAGGAGGTGATGTAGTAAAGTCAAATGAATAATAATAAGAAGAACATTACTTTCTTGTCTTTTGTCTTTTTTTTTTATCCCAACCCCCCTGAGACTAGGGTTGCAAAATTTCAGTAACTTTTCTCAAATTCCCCAGTTTTCCAGAAATCCCGGTTGGAGGCCGGTTGGAGGCTAGCTGCATATTTCCTACTTATTCCTCCTATTTCCAGGAATCTACCAAATTGGATTTCTGGAAAACCAGAGAGAAAGAAGAAGAAGGAGTAAGTAGGTTGATTCTATCTTAATTATGTCTAATGCTTGGGATGATGATTGGTTTTAGTGTACAGTATATTACGTGTAGTAGATTTCCCCTAAATAAAACAAGTAGTAGTTAATTCAGTGGAAGCACGCAGACAGAAAGCTGACACCGTTTAGATTGAATGGCTCTCATTGTGCCCCAATTACAAATAAGCACAGCTCATTGAGCAGAGTAAAGTAGGGCAGGCAGGGAAATACAGAGCACACTAAACACACACACAGAGGACAACTTGATTTAATACACCATTCACTAATGCCTTTTCTGTTATTCTATAATTCGTACACAAAACTAGCTGAATAATTCTGTGATAGAGTACTTCAATTTATGAGCCTTTAGAAGAAAGCTAACAGCTGAAAAGAGCTAATCTACAGAAGTGCCTGGGGTAGGAGAAGTGTCCTCAGTAGGGTTACTCAACTACCAGACTTCGAGGGCTGAAGTACTGCTAGTTTACTTTCATACCTGCCAGTTAATTGATCAATGAATGCATTTGATTGGCAGATCTGAGTCAATTGAATTACTGATTGGATGGAAAGAATGAAAACTAGAAGTGTTATGGCCCCCCTGGGACTGTAGTTGAATGGTCTCTTGATGTAGTTGCTTCATTGACACAACATTACAAAAAAAAGTTACTATATCTTCCAGTAAACTACCACAATCTAATTGATATACTGAATCATATTATTCTATAGTGCCTAGGCTACCTATGCATACAAAAACAGTAGCGCAATTGAAAAGGTCAACTTGTGAGCAATCACAATAGCATTAGTATCGACCAAAGCTGACCTATATCCAAGGGCAGAGATGCAGCGTGGAATGAGAACAGCGAAGTATACAAATACTGAGAGGATGGAAGGATGCATTTCTCCTGGAAAGAAAGTGCCCTGCAGCAAACTAGCTTGGAGACAAACCTGGCAGTTGACCATAACTGCTCCCCACCAATACAGTAGGCCAATGCCAGACAGTGGGAAGATGAGAAGAGAGAGAGAGAGAGAGAGAGAGAGAGAGAGAGAGAGAGAGAGACATAGGGGTAACGAGTTAAGTTCAGAGACTTAGCAACAGTTGACCCATGGTATATTTTTGGAGGATGTAACAGTTATGAGCACACTGCATATCTTAAGACGATTTTCCACACCTGTCCAAAGACTAAACTCCTTCATAAACTCAGTAGTCAGCGAAGGAGAGTGTGAGGCACCTGCTTACATTTAACATTTACATTTGAGTAATTTAGCAGATGCTCTTATCCAAGGCAACTTACAGTCAGTGCATTCAACTAAGGTCGGTAAAACAATCATATGCAGTATCACATTCATTGCCAATAAAACCCTCATCAAAAATAACCACTATCTGCAAAACCAGTGCTATAAGAAAAGACAGGTAAGTGTGAGTACAAGAAAGACAAGTAGAGAACAGACCACCGACTCCTGTCCATCTGACAGCTCTTTCTTGAGGAGGGAGAGTCTTTGTGTGCATCCCAAATGGCACCCAATTTCCTATATAGCTCTATGGGCCCTGGTCAAAAGTAGTACACTATATAGGGAATATGGTATCATTTGGGACCTAGGCAAAGTGCCTGTGCTGCAGACTGAGAGCCCTCTGATCCACTATATAGAGAAAAGACAGACATGCTCAACACAAGGTCAGACACCTTTTATTATGAGTACACCGTATGGGCACCGCTGTTTGGATACAATAAGAGCAAGGTCAGTCAGTGTATAAAGTGGGAGCTAATGGATATCTGTGAGGAGGAACAAGTGTCTGTTCTGATCTGTGTAGACACATTTGACTAAATGACTGAAAGACTGTGTGTGTGTGTGTGTGTGTGTGTGTGTGTGTGTGTGTGTGTGTGTGTGTGTGTGTGTGTGTGTGTGTGTGTGTGTGTGTGCGGACATGTTTAACTATACTTATGGGGACCTGAAGTCCCAACAAGAATAGTAAACAAACAAATATTTGACCAACTGGGAATATTTTGTTGGTCCCCACAAGGTAAAATGCTATTTCTAGGGGGTTTATTGTTAAGGTTAGAATTAGTGTTAGGATTAGGAGCTAGGGTTAGTTTTAGGTTTAGGGTTAGGGTAAGGGTACGGGTTAGAGTTAGGGGTTAAGGAAAATAGGATTTTGAATGGGACATAATTGTATGTTGCCACAAGGTTAGCTGCGCAAGACTGTGTGTGTGTGTGTGCACTGTGACCTGACAGGCTGACAGTAGAAATAGCCAGGCGAACGTACACATGCACGGACATTGTTCATCCCTCTCCGACACACACACACACACACACACACACACACACACACACACACACACACACACACACACACACACACACACACACACACACACACCAGAATGGCTCTGTGATGGCTCTGTCTCTGTGACAGCAGGTAATGATTAGTCATAGAGCAACATGGAGACATCTGAATGGAGGAAAAAGAAACACGGACACACACAAGATCTCACAATTTTACCAATTTGACTTCAGATTCTGATGTTTATCCACGTTTCTCCAAACGTCAACTTTTGAAGTTGGTCGCAACTTCAGATTTTGAAGCGTTTTTGACACCCTGGGTTGACTCCTCCTGTGCAGTGCCGTTCCGTTTCTTGAACGGTTAAGTTAAGGGTTAAGGTTTGGGATAGTGGTCATTTTATTTTTAAAGAAATCATTGTCTAAATCACTGCCTAAATGTTTCTGTGTCCATATCAACCTCTGTCCCAAAGCAATATGAATGTCTAGTTTTAAATTTGGTACTTGGTAATAATGCTCGTTTAACTCTAGGAGGGGTATATCGCCCCCCCTCAGCTCCTCCTTGTACTCTATGCAAATTATCTGATATACTGTCTAATTATGCAAACTCTGAATTACTGATTTTGGGAGATTTTAACCTGGATTGGCTTTCACCAGTATCCGATAAATTAAAAGACATTTGTACTGAGCTAAATCTAACTCAGCTGATAACTAAACCAACCCGTCCCAACTTTAAGAACCCAGTAAAATCTACTCTACTAGACATTATTCTAACAAATACCCCCCATAAATACACAGCCAGTGGGGTTTTTGCAAATGATATCAGTGACCACTGCCCTATTGCTTGTATTAGAGATACCAGGCTGAAACACTCTGATCCCTATATAATCTCTAAGAGAAATTATAAACATTTCTCACAGCAAGCTTTTACCCTTGACTTATATCACTCTGAGTTTTTATCCACTTGCTGCTTTCTGGACCCGGTTTTAGCCCTTGCTTTTTTCTCTTCTATTGTTACCTCTATGTCTGATAAACATGCCCCGCTTAAGAAACACAGAGTAAGAAACCGAACCAGTTCTTGGTTCTCTCCTGAATTGTCAGGTCTTTTCCTGCAAAAGAATCGGGCCTGGGCCTTGGCGAGGAAAACAGGTACTCCAGCTGATTGGCTGTTTTTTAGGCAATTGAGAAATAAATGTACTGCAGCTGTCAAAAAGGCAAAATCAAATTACTTCCTTAATGCTATGACAGATTCTGCTGGAGATCCTGCAAAATTCTGGAAAACCGTTAATTCACTGAAACGGGGGAATTCTGCTGTTTCTCTTCCTAAGCAAATTACCTCAGATTCCTGTATCCTAAGTGAAAAAAATGATATTTGTGATGCTTTTAATAAGCATTTCATCTCTGCTGGTTTTTTATTTGAAAGGAAAAGTGGCCATTGTGGCACTGGCCAGTTAGTTGATTTTTCGTCTTGCTTTTCAACCGTTACTCTGAAAAATGGTAACCCTGTTTTTAGTTTCCAGAAAATAACCGAAGCAGAGGTTCTAGCTGCCCTGTGTGCCATTGATACTAAGAAATCCTTAGGCGCTGACAATTTAGACCCGTTCTTACTTAAGTGTGCTGCACCTATCATTGCTGGTTCAGTGACACACATTTTTAATCTAACATTAAGCACAGGAATTATCCCTAAGGTGTGGAAAGCAGCTTTTGTTCTGCCATTACATAAGGGAGGTGACGGTAGTGATTTGGATAACTATCGACCCATCTCTAGGCTCCCTTGTCTGGCAAAGATCCTAGAATCTATAGTCAACAAACAGTTACAGTCTTTTCTTTCTGCTAACAGTATTCTTAGCACCAATCAATCTGGTTTTAGATCTAAACACAGTACCACATCGGCCACTATGCTTGTTGTAAATGATATTGCAAATGCCTTAGATGATAGAAAGCACTGTGCTGCGTTGTTTGTAGATTTGTCAAAAGCTTTTGACACTGTAGACCATGCTATCCTTTGTGTACTACTCCCTTTTGAGTAAGCTGTCATCTATAGGAGTGGGCACGGATGCCTGCCGATGGTTTTATGACTATCTTAAAGATAGAACTCAGGCCGTCATGGTCGACGGGGTCAAGTCTGACTCCTTACAGTTACTTAAAGGGGTCCCTCAGGGTTCAATAATTGGCCCACTATTGTTCTCACTTTATATAAACAACATTGGTGATGATGTCAGATATTGTAAATTCCATTTATATGCAGATGACACAGTGGTGTACTCTATTGCTCCAACAGCGGACCAAGCTTAAATGCAGTTGGAGTCTGATTTTAGGATACTACAGGGGTCTCTTTTACAGCTTAAACTTGTTTTAAACGCTAAGAAAACAAATGTCATGTTTTTTTCTAGGTCTAAACTCTCAGTTAGAAACACTTTTGTAATCACTAGCTTGGATGGTACTCAAATCAAACAGGTCTCTGCATATAAATATTTAGGGGTATGGTTAGATGATAGGCTTTCTTTTAAAAAACATGTTACTGAATTGGGAAAAAAGCTCAAATTCAAGATAGGGTTCCTTTATAGAAACAGGGCTTGTCTGTCCTTTGTAAATAGAAAACAAATTGTGCAGGCTACTTTTATGTCCGTTTTAGATTATGGTGATATTATCTATATGCATGCATCGGCAAACACATTAAAACCACTGGATGCTATTTACCATTGTGCACTCAGGTTTATCACGGGTGATAGTTACAAAACTCATCACTGTATCCTTTATCAACATGTAGGTTGGGCCTCTCTATCTGTGAGGCGAGAGCAACATGCTCTCTTGTTTATTTATAAAGCGCTTCTTTTAAAACTACCTCCATATATATCATCATTAATTTCCACTAGATATACACATTTTAAAACCAGATCACAGATGTGGTTTACATTAGAGACTCCTGCGGTCTCCACAGAGTTGGGTAGGACTGCCTTTAGTTCCTTTGCGCCTTATTTATGGAACAAACTGCAGATCCAACTTAAGTTAGACACTCTGGTGTCCCTTGCCCATTTTAAAAATGTTATGGAGGATCAATATGATGTTATCTGTGATTGTTTCTGTTGAATTGTGTCTTTGTTTTGTATGTTTGAAATGTTCTTGTCTGTATGCCTAAAACTGTATATGTCAACATGTTTACACAGGGCACAGCCGTAAAAGAGATCCAGGTCTCAGTCTGTTTTCCCTGTTAAAATAAAGATTTAAAAAAAAAAAAAAATGGTCTACCATTGGGACTGAAAACGGGACCTTCGGATCTGGAGTTACGATCATGCCTACTTGATGGTAATAGCGTTCACAGTTTCCCCTAGTTGTTGGTTTAGAAGGCATCTCCTGACGTCCTGAAGACATGGAGAGACTTCAACTTTAAAGTTCATCTTAAGCGAGCTGCCTGGGTGTGTGTATTTGTGTGTGTGTGATTTGTGATTAACAATGTCAACACTTCACCACATTAACAGGTTTACATAATCTTGCAGCATATTGTCTCAGTAGACAAATAGCATCATATATTTAGAGGTGTTAGTTTGTGAATTGCGTAGCTGATGCTATATGTGGAAGTTAGTAACAACTGTCTAGTGTGTTTTGGTGTGGTGGTGCATCTTTATAATTATAGTGATTTGAATTTCACACAGTTTAGCCATACGCACACGCAAACATACACACACATGCACACACACACTTCAGTTCAAAAGTTTGGTTCACTTAGAAATGTCCTTGTTTTTGAAAGAAAAGCACAGTTTTTTTGCCCATTAAAATAACATCAAATTGATCAGAAATACAGTGTAGACATTCTTCATGTTGTTTAATGACTATTGTAGCTGGAAACTGCTGATTTTTAAGCACAAGCACACACAATATCGACATAGGCGTACAGAGGCCCATTATCAGCAACCATCACTCCTGTGTTCCAATGGCACGTTGTGTTAGCTAATCCAAGTTTATCATTATATAAGGCTAATTGATCATTAGAAAAGCCTTTTGCAATTATGTTAGCACAGCTGAAAACTGTTGTCCTGATTAAAGAAGCAATACAACTGGCCTTCTTTAGACTAGTTGAGTATCTGGAGCATCAGCATTTGTGGGTTCGATTACAGGCTCAAAATGGCCAGAACAAAGAACTTTCTTCTGAAACCCGTCAGTCTATTCTTGTTCTGAGAAAGGGAAGGCTATTCCATGCGAGAAATTGCCAAGAAACTGAAGATCTCGTACAACAATGTGTACTACTCCCTTCACAGAACAGCGCAAACTGGCTCTAACCAGAATAGAAAGAGGAGTGGGAGGCCCCAGTGCACAACTGAGCAAGAGGACAAGTACATTAGAGTGTCTAGTTTGAGAAACAGACGCCTCACAAGTCCTCAACTGGCAGTTCGTTAAATCGTACCCGCAAAATACCAGTCTCAACGTCAACAGTGAAGAGGCGACTCCAGGATGCTGGCCTTCTAGGCAGAGTTGCAAAGAAAAAGCCATATCTCAGACTGGCCAATAAAAAGAAAAGATTAAGATGGGCAAAAGAACACAGACACTGGACAGAGGAAGTGTTATGGACAGACGAGTCTAAGTTTGAGGTGTTCGGATCACAAAGAAGAACATTCGTGAGACGCAGAAAAAATGAAAAGATGCTGGAGGAGTGCTTGACGCCATCTGTCAAGCATAAGCATGGTGGAAGCAATGTGATGGTCTGGGGGTGCTTTGGTGGTGGTAAAGTGGGAAATTTGTACACGGTAAAAGGGATCATGAAGAAGGATGGTGCTTAATTGGAGCCAATTTCCTCCTACAACAGGACAATGATCCATAGTACAGCTCCAAACTATGCAATAACTATTTAGGGACGAAGCAGCCAGCTGGTATTCTGTCTATAATGGAGTAGTCAGCACAGTCACCAGATCTCAACCCTATTGAGCTGTTGTGGGAGCAGCTTGACCGTATGGTACGTAAGAAGTGCCAATCAAGCCAATCCAACTTGTGGGAGGTACTTCAGGAAGCATGGGGTGAAATCTCTTCCGATTACCTCAACAAATTGACAACTAGAATGCCAAAGGTCTGCAAGGCTGTAATTGCTGCAAAAGGAGGATTCTTTGACGAAAGCAACGTTTTAAAGACGCAATTATTATTTCAATTAAAAATCATTATTTATAACCTTGTCAATGTCTTGACTATATTTCCTTTTCATTTTGTAACTCATTTCATGTATGTTTTAATAGAAAACAAGGACATTTCTGCGTGACCCCAAACTTTTGAACGGTAGTGTATGCTTGCACACACACACACACACACACACACACACACACACACACACACACACACACACACACACACACACACACACACACACACACACACACACACACACAAAGGGGTTGAGGAATGAGCCATAAAATTAACAGTGTTGCTAGTCTACTAGTATGTAAGTGACTCTGCAGCAGTGAAGCAAACAGAGTACAAGATAACCATCTCATTAATGTTGCCTTGAAACTAGACTGTTGTAAGGAACTAATAAACACACAACATGTACAAACACACACACATGCATGTTGACGTGTGTGTGTGCATTTTTGTGTGTGTTGACAGACATATAGAAAGGCACAAACCCACACACACGCGCACGCACACACACGCACACACACACACACACACACACACACACACACACACACACACACACACACACACACACACACACACACACACACACACACAACAACAGCACAACGATCAATTACAGTACGCACAAAAAAAGCTAAAACAAATTCTCTTTCTCTCTCTATAACGATCTATTGTCCTGGCTCTCCTGTTATTGAATCTCCAGATCAAGTATTGAGCATGCAGTCCATCCCAGTGTTAGCTATTGTTTGTCTGTATTTAATTCACTGCTAGAGAGAAACTGGCGCCAAACAGTATAAGATCGATATAAGATTGACAGGGCTCCCGAGTGGCACAGCGGTCTAAGGCATTGCATTTCAGTGCAAACGGTGTCACTACAGTGCCTGTATAACATCCGGCCGTGATTGGGTGTCCCATAGGGTGGTGCACAATTGGCCCAGTGTCGTTGGGGTAGGTGTCATTGTAAATAAGAATTTGTTCTTAACTGACTTGCCTAGTTAAATAAAGGTTAAAATAAAAGATACCAATGTCAACCCCTACAATGATTTATTGTCAAGGAACTGTTGTTGCTTTGCCTCAGAATCTATCCCAACATTTATTTATTTTATTTGGACGTTTATAGAACATCTACTTTCCATCTCAGAAGGATGATGTAGGGTACAGTATGACGGCATTGTAACGGGTGTCGTAAGGATCAGACCAAAACGCAGCGGGAATATGTATACTCATCTTCTTTTTTAATGGCAGAAAGAAGGGAAAACCGAAACAAACACGTATTCAAAAATAACGACGATAACGAAACAGTCCTGTCAGGTGCACAAACACTAAACAAGGAGACAACTACCCACAAATCCCATAGGAAAAACACCCCTCTTAAATAAGACCTTCAATTGAAGGTAAACCCCATTAACTAAACATAGACATAGAAAGACTAGAACTAACATAGAAATAAATTAACAAGAACATAGCCCAAAAACCCCGGAACACTCTAAACAAACACCCCTCTTACATAATAACATAACCCAACAAACCCCGAACCACATAAAACAAACACCCCCTGCCACGTCCTGACCAAACTACAATAACAAATAACCCCTTTACTGGTCAGAACGTGACAGGCATAACATCTGTCTTCAGCATACTATACATTCTATAGGCTACATTACATCCAACACTATACATTATCACTGGTGTAAGGAAAACATAACTTACAAATGCCCATCCACATTACCGTAGGGGAGAGTGTTTATTTATTTCACCTTTATTTAACCAGGTAGGCTAGTTGAGAACAAGTTCTAATTTGCAACTGCGACCTGGCCAAGATAAAGCATAGCAATTCGACACATACAACAACACAGAGTTACACATGGAATAAACAAAACACACAGTCAATTATACAGTAGAACAAAAGAAAACAAAAAGTCTATATACAGTGAGTGCAAATTAGATAAGTTAAGGCAATAAATAGGCCATGGTGGCGAAGTAATTACAAAATAGCAATTAAAACACTGGAATGGTAGATGTGCAGAAGATGAATGTTCAAGTAGACATACTGTGGTGCAAAGGAGCAAGATAAATAAATAAATACAGTATGGGGATGAGGTAGGTAGATAGATGGGCTGTTTACAGATAGGCTATGTACAGGTGTATATGAAGCGAGGGCCAGCCAACGAGAGCATGCAGGTCGCAGTGGTGGGTAGTATATGGGGCTTTGGTGACAAAACGGATGCCACTGTGATAGACTGCATCTAATTTGCTGAGTAGAGTGTTGGAGGCTATTTTATAAATGACATCGCCGAAGTCAAGGATCGGTAGGATAATCAGTTTTACAAGGGCATGTTTGGCAGCATGAGTGAAGGATGCTTTGTTGCGAAATAGGAAGCCGATTCTAGATTTAATTTTGGATTGGAGATGCTTAATGTGAGTCTGGAAGGAGAGTTTACAGTCTAACCAGACAACTAGGTATTTGTAGTTGTCCACATATTCCAAGTCAGAAACGTCCAGAGTAGTGATGCTGGACAGGCGGGAAGGTGCGGGCAGCGATCGGTTGAAGAGCAGTTTACTTGCATTTAAGAGCAGTTGGAGGCCTCGGAAGGAGTGTTGTATGGCATTGAAGCTCGTCTGGAGGTTAGTTAACACAGTGTCCAAAGAAGGGCCAGAAGTATACAGAATGGTGTCATCTGTGTAGAGGTGGATCAGAGAATCACCAGCAGCAAGAGCGACATCATTGATGTATACAAAGAAAAGAGTCGGCCCGAGAATTGAAACCTGTGGCACCCCCATAGAGACTGCCAGAGGTCCAGACAACAGGCCCTCCAATTTGACACACTGAACTCTATCAGAGAAGTAGTTGGTGAACCAGGCGAGGCAATCATTTGAGAAACCAAGGCTGTTGAGTCTGCTGATAAGAATGTGGTGATTGACAGAGTCGAAAGCCTTGGCCATGTCGATGAATACGGCGTGTTAAGTTGAGCCATTTTTTACATTGAGCATTACTCCAAGGGAAATAAGGGAATATAATATTATTTCAAGCAAAGATTTTTAGATTTTTTTATTTAACCTTTATTTAACTAGGCAATATATCTACATATTTTTCAGGATGTTGTTTATCCCTGGAAATAATCAGAATTGATGTGAACAATACAGCTTTTCCAACAAAATAAATGGTCTCTTGGCACAACTTACCTCGGGTATGGGGTAAGTCCAGCCGTGGGACAGGGTAGGTTGAATCGCCTACAATTTTCTGTACTGAATGAATTATTACTGTATAAAAGCCTCATTCTAGTCAGGGCTTGTGTATTCTTTTGAGGTGCAAGGCCTGTTAGAGGGGGGATGGGCTGCCCTATGCTCTAAGAACATGTTAGGACATTTCTCCCCAGTGACCTCTCATTTGAACTCTTGACCTGTCCATAACCACCTTTGACCCAGCCAACCTGGCCCCAGGCCAATCGGCAAGTGGGTCCAGGACAACTATAGTCCCCCTTACTGGTCCTTAGGGCAGAGATCTTCCAAGAGTGATGTGGATACTTTCAGCCAATTGATTTACACTGTAGCTGAAGAGTACACACTGGACTGCAAATTCTGGACACTTTTTCCCAACATGGTGTGGTGCTAATGCAAAGTAATTGGACTGTTGAAACATGTGTAATTATCCAATAAATTTGCTATTATACCATATTATAGTGTTATTACAATGTTATCATTGTGTTACAATTACTTGCACTTCCTACTACGGACTCTCTTGTGTGCTGTGCATATTGTTAGTGTGGTTCTGTTAGTTTCCCATGACATTTCATGCTCTTAGCGTTTGAGTCTTTCCATGTGGTATCCCCATAGCATAGGATTCTATGTGACCTAAGATGGTGGTTGTCTTTTGAGTCCCAAACCGCTAAAAGACTACAAATAGTTGGCACGGTTCATCACTTCTGGTTTCCGGTGTTACTTCTGGTTTCTGGTTAATTTCCTTGGTAGCATGCTAGCATCATTAGCATGGTCTGCTAACTCCACATTGTACATAGTGTGTTCTGTTTGCCTAACTGCATAGCTAGCATCACCGGTGCTGTTAGCATGATTAGCATACTTACTTGCCACTGTAAATTGTGTTTATTGGTTGTTTATTTTTTGTAGCCTTTGTGTGCCTATGCTGTTAGGCTAATGCTATGCCGTTTACTGCACTTTATATGCCATTTATATGATATTTACTGTTATTTATCTACTGGTAACTTAATATTGCACTGCTAATTCCATCGCTAATGTAACCATCTGTTCACTGGTCATTGTTGTGTTATGTTCCATTGCTCCTGTTAGCACCTTATGTACATTGCTGGTAATATATTAGCGTACTAGCCTACATTGCTATTGTATTGTAATTACAACCTGTTTCTTTCTGTTTCTTATCCATAGAAAACCACTACCACTATCACTTCCACTTCCACCATTACCAACCTTAGTACTATAATTCAATACCGTGTGTGTGTTTGTGGCAATAAATGAGTGACTTGAGTATGTCTCCTGCTGCGCCATTATCCCTTTAAACCACCACTTCACTGATCACCAGGTGGCACTCTTTTTCAATTACCACTACCTTTTAAAAACCATATCTATCTTTATTTCCCAAACACAATTCAACACAATCACAATCACTTTTTTTTTTGTTTATCTTTAAATAATTTAAAGCATATTTTAACACAGGCTTAACACCTATCAAACAATTAGTGCTTTTTTAAAAACACTTTTAACATAGTCCAGGCCCTGTTGTTACGTCATATCCCAGCGCCAATGCCTTGCATTACGCCTGGGAAGAAAACACTTCAATTTGCACAACTTTGCATTGGCTCAACTTACCCCATGGCCATTGGATCAACCAAGGCAAACATTTTGACTATAGCCCACAGAGTAGCTAGAAGGATGCACTGTCATGCTAGGTTTTGGATCTCATATTGAAGCTTATATAGACCCCCAAATGATACATTATCTACATTGGTTTACATACAAGTATCATGAAACCTCTAACACAATAAATTCATATGACTTGGTGATAATAAATCTTTTGACCTAACTTGCTTACCACTTTTTCCATGGTTTCTTCCATTACAGACTCCATGAAACAATCACCTCTTCCTAAATATTTGGTCAAATTATAAATTTTGTGTATGGTTTCCTAGAAAGAAGGGTTGCTCAATTTACCCCTTTGGCTCAACTTACCCCACTCTCTCTTACTGTACAGGGCCTGGTTTCCCAAAAGCATTTGCGGCTAAGTTCATCATTAGAACCTTCGTAGGAGCATTGTTAAATCCAAGAGCACCGCTGCTTTTCTTTCAATCCTATCAGTATTGACACATGCTCCAACGAAACACTTAGTGACTGTTCTCTCTGCATGGCGTTTTGAGAAACGCATGTTACATCTTCGGCCATTGTAGGAAAGATACATTGTTAAAACACTCGTAAGCATAAGTTCCATCACTATCAGGTAACCGGGCCCTGAACTGTAGAGCAAAAGTAATACTACTGTACATCAAAATCATATGATGATGAATGAACAAAAAACATTTTGTCGTTCATGTTTCCATTTGCTTTGTCTGCCTGTACTGTAGTGCAAAACCAGACAAATGTATTGTGGTCCTACGATATGTTGGTGAAATGGGACTCTTATGAGAGGGTGAGCTTCTCTAGATACAGTGAGGTGAAGGCAAGTCTGTGTCCTTGGGTTGCTCATAACAGTGTTTGTACAGGACAGTCCGTGTTTGAATAAAAGCCTAGCAGGACTCTTGTATTATTCCACAGCCCAGGCTGTGTTTGAATAAAAGCCTAGCAGGACTCTTGTATTGTTCACCAGCGCAAACACACCTGTTTGATTCAACACATATTCTACTGTACTCAGTCAGGGTCATACAGTATTATGAAATTATCTTTATCATATCTATTGTATCATATTATAGTCTTACTAATGACAGAGGCATACCTGGGTTCAAAATACTGTTTGAAATAATTACAAATACTTTATCTGGGCTTGATTGAGTGTGCCTGGCGCAATGGAACCAATAGTCAATCGAATTAGCATAATACACAAACCATGCAAAAACAGATATCTCCAGCTTAAACTGAAGGATTTTGATGAGGATTTTCTTTATTATGTTACTAAAATTGACACACCGGTGCATCAATAGACTCTCGTTTTTTTTATCTAACTAAAATATGTTACCCGAATGACAAAGACAAACCTGTTTTAATAAAGTGGTCAAAGACTGCTTTCTCCTTGTGTTCTTGCACACACCCATTACGCTGCCTCCCACCCATCCTACACAGACTTTAAAGGGTAGGAAGCATGAGTTTTTACTCACCAAAGTAAGTACCCGCAATAACATCTGCTAAACACGTGTAGATGACCAATCATATTTGATTTGATTTGAATCTACTACATCCACCAATGTCGGCCTTCCGCATCTGTGGTGGAAGGTGGCAGAGCTACAGTGGTGTTTGTCAGACCAGGAGACTTCCCGAAAACCGGTCCACTCATGAAAACATCTGCAGTGTCCGAATGGCTAAGAACTAATATGACCCCACAATCGAAAGCTGAGACTCTCACACACAAGGTTAATTCAATAGCTGAATTAACCTTGGTATGACCGTCTTAAAACAATTGCATATGTTTGCTTAGTAGAAACCCAGCCCCAGGCCTTTAGACTAGGGGGCTTAAGACGGAGCCCAAGTCTGGTGTGAGTTTCTCATTCCAGCTACCTTTTTCTATTCTCAGGGCCTCCCAGAGTCTTTGAAACAACCTCAGGGTTTTGGAAAGGAAACTGCTTTTTTGGAAGTACTTGGCAAGGATTGATACCATAGATCACACAGGGGAACTTTGTAGGGTTTTCTTTTGGCAGATGAAATCCATTCAGACATGCAGTGCTGTAGCCTGCTGTAGTGTTTCTCAGAATCTATGAATGCTTCAGAATCTACAAGTGTTCCAGAATCTATGAGGGTTACAAAATCTATGAATGTTGGTCAGAATCTACAAGTGTTCCAGAATCTATGAGGGTTTCAGAATCTATGAATGTTGGTCAGAATCTACAAGTGTTCCAGAATCTACAAGTATTCCAGAAACAATACTTTTGGAAAAATGTGGGTTAGTGGAAAGTTTCCCCTGTCCTGACTTACATCGAATGTTGTTACTCAGCACATTAAATGCACCAATTGCAAAGATTCATTGAGGCTCAGTAGATTTGTAAGAAATAACTTTGTGGGGAAACTTAAATTTCACATGTGATCTTATGTGAAGTTAATGTTATAACATGTGACACCATATAAAAGCAACATGTGAAAACATGATATATGTACAAATATTTGAGCACGTGAAAATGAAATAAAATGGGATGCAACATTTCAACATGTGATACCATCAAACTAACGTGACAACATTTGAAAGTTTTCACAGGTGAATCTGCAATTCACATGCGAGGTGAAACAAAGTATTCTAATCACATGTGAAAAGGTTGTGCTATTAACATGTGTTCTCTAAATGTAATACATGTGATTGGGAACATATGGTTTCATATGTGAACAACTGACCTCACATGTTTCTCTTTTGTTTTCACATGTGAAGATTTCAGCTCAACATGTGAAAACAGCTATTTCATGTGAAACTATACATTTCACATGTTTTTTTGTTGTTGTAAGGGAAGTAATTAAATCGTATGGTGGTTTTAAGGTAAGTCACAGATAGAACAAGGAGCCAGATGTTTCACCGGATGTATAAATCTGAAGCATCCGGTTGGCATTTCCACTCACTTCCAAATATGGTGAGGAGAGAAAGCCCAGTGGCTGGCAGTGGGAGAAGATGGAGCGAGATGGATTTTGGTCGACATTCTGCTAATTTTCACATCGATGAAACATTTGATCTCAATACAGTTTCCTCTTCTCAAAACTAAAATCTGTTACTTACAGATTTGTAGACTTTACCCTTTGTTTCTAAAAATTGCGTTGTTTAAGAGCGCAAGGGCAACTTTAGTTATTGCACACATGCACTTCACAGAGTAGGTGTTCCCTAACGGAAATATGCAAATGCATGCTAGAACGAGGCAATAGGTGTCACGACTTCCACCGAGGGTGGTTCCTCTCCCTGGTCGGACGGTGCTCGGCGTCGCCGGCCTACTAGGCGTCACCGAACCATTTTTGTTTTTCCCTTTGTTTTGTCTTTATTTTTTTCACACCTGGTTTCATTTGCTTTAATTTCTGTGTGTATATTTTACCCTTGTTGCCTGCTTAGGTTTGTGCAGGATTATTTGTCTCAGGTTGCTCGTTGAGGTTGCGCCTAAGTTTATTTCACGTATATACCGATTGTGTGTAAGTTTGAGGAGCGTTGTTTTTTCCTCCTTCCGTGAGTAACTGTATTCTCTTTTTGTCGTGGGCGTTGTTATTGGTATTGTACCTGTTTTTTGTGGACTTGCCTATTAAAAGACGCTCCTTGGACATCTCTGCTCTCCTGCGCTTGACTCCTTCACCTACCTCATATCAAAACCTAACAATAGGCTCTCACTAGCTCGTGCTTGGCTCTGCCCACCTCCTTGCTTGTTCTGCCCACTATGATGAATTTACTCCCATTGGAAATGACCGGCTGTAGTCTATCTTGAGTTAGTTCTATAAATGATTGGCGTTAGGGATATGGTGTTCAGCTAAAATAGTGTAAACATCTTTAATCAGTAAGACTACATTTGACATGATCACCTGGTGCTGACTTTTCAACATGACCCCACCTGATTTGAACTGCCACCTCTGGATTTGAGAAATACTGAACCCTCTGCTGTGCCACAAAATCTGTAGCATTCTCAGAAGTCCCCTACACATGTATTACCTACTGTATAATACATCTCTGCAATTAGTAAAATAGTGCTGTCTGCGCTGCAATTTTTTTGTGATCAGTTCATCTGACTTTTCTCTCATTGATTTAATTGACTTATTTCATCAATTTGAGGGTTTTCTGTATAGTTGTCTAATGTTGCTGGGGAATATTATTCTGTTTTAATGTTACTCCTGAATCACTATGATAAATATAATTGTTCTTCTTGAGTGTATTTTTAACAAAGCTGAGATTTACTTTGAAGTGCAAAGTGAAGGAATACAGGAAAAATCTGTCATTGACACAGACATGGTGGCAGGAAGATGTGAACCAAGAGGTTGTGAGTTCAAATCCCAGGTGAGGACATGTTGAATAATAATTACTGTAGAAATAAACATACACAATGCAATTATAAATGGCAAAGTGTGTCAAATATCTATGTTGGAAACACTGAGACTTCCGGGAACAACCTAACAACTCATTTTTGTTTGTTCGTGAAAATGATCCGCATGTGAAATGTCACATAAAATATCATCACATGTGAAGTGTTCCAAAACCACATGATTTAACATATGAAAGGTTATGTGATCATGTGAAAACCCACATCTGAAACTTCATGTGAAATATCATCACATGGTTTCACATGATTTCATGACAAATTTCCCATTTCACAACATTTACACGTGCAAAATGTGAAATCACATGGTTTTCCCATAAATGAAAATATAACATTTTTGTAGTGATATAATAATAACATGCACTGTTTCAGTTTCTCTTTTAGAAATGCCAGCATTATCACTTTTATACAACGGGCTACCAACATATTCAAATAATGATTGAAATATTTTCATTAAAAACGTTATTTTAATTAATTAATTATATTTCATCCTTTCACTCAGTAGCTGTGAGGCATCTTTACACCCACCATCCTCTTTCAACTCTTTAATGTTGCATCCCAAATAGCACCCTATTCCTACAAAGTGCACTACCTTTTATCAGGGCCCTTCTAACTCTGGTCGAAAGTGGTGCACTACAGTGCATTCGGAAAGTAAATAGACCCCCTTCCCTTTTTCAAGATTTTGTTACGTTACAGTCTTATTCTAAGATGGATTAAAGAACAACTTTTTCCTCATCAATCTACACAAAATACCCCAAAATGACAAAGCGAAAACAGGCTTTTAGACATTTTTGCAAATGTATTACAAATTAAAAACAGAAATACCTTATTAACATAAGTATTTAGACCCTTTACTGTGAAATTCGAAATCCTGTTTCCATTGATCATCATTGAGATGTTTCTACAATTTGATTGGAGTCCACCTGTGGTAAATTCAATTGATTGGACAAGATTTGGAAAGGTACATACACCTGTCTATATAAGGTTCCACAGTTGACAGTGAATGCCAGAGCAAAAACCAAGCCATGAGGTCGAACGAATTGTCCGTAGAGCTCTGAGACAGGATTGTGTCAGGGCACAGATCTGGGGAAGGGTACCAAAAAATGTCTGCAGCATTGAAAGTCCCCAAGAATACAGTGGCCTCCATCATTCTAAATAAAAGAAGTTTGGAACCACTAAGACTCTTTCTAGAGCTGGCCGCCGGCCAAACTGATCAATTGGGGGAGAATGGCCTTGGTCAGGGAAGTGACCAAGAACCCAATGGTCACTCTGACAGAGCTCCAGAGTTCCTCTGTGGAAATGGGAGAACCTTCCAGAAGGACAACCATCTCTGCAGCACTCCACCAATCAGGCCTTTATGGTAGAGTGGCCAGATGGAAGCCACTCCTCAGTAAAATGCACATGACAGCTTGCTTGGAGTTTGCTAAAAGGCACCAAAAGGACTCTTAGACCATGAGAAAACAGATTTTCTGGACTTTTTGTCCTGAATGCCAAGCATCACGTCAGGAGGAAACCTGTACCATCCCGAGGGTGAAGCTTGGTGGTGGCAGCATCATGCTGTGGGGATGTTTTCAGCGGCAAGGACTGGGAGACTAGTCAGGAGACTGAGAGAGAGAGAGAGCGCCTGGTTGTGAGTTACCCCTTATCCCCATCTCAGGACAGATTGATGCTCCACACTCTCTGTGTGTGTGTGTGTGTGTGTGTGTGTGTGTGTGTGTGTGTGTGTGTGTGTGTGTGTGTGTGTGTGTGTGTGTGTGTGTGTGAGAGAGAGAGAGAGAGAGAGCCTCTGTAATGATCTCTGTAGTCGGTGGTTGGTGTTTCTTTGGTCTGATGGATTCACCTCAAGCCTTTCTCCCTGGTTGTGAGATATGGTTGTAGAGAGAGAGTTACATAGAGAGAGAGAGATAGATAGAGAGGAAGAAAGACATGTGGAGTGGAGTGGGGTGGACAAGACAGCGATAAATGGAGGGATGAAATCCCCTCTTTCCAATCCTGCTCACTCGACCTTGTCCTCTTTTTTGATTGTGTGTATGTGTGTGTGCACATGCGTGTGTGTGAGCATGCGTTGTGTGCTTGATGCTCAAATCTGTGGGCATGTGGAGGTGTGGACTCTCAATTCAAGCCAGCCCAGACAGCAGCACTTAACTAAGATGGGGATTTATTTGCACACAGTGTATGTTTATTTGTGTGTGTGTGTGTGCGTGTGTGTGTGTGTGTTTGTGCATCCACACAACAAAGTGCGTACGGACGAAGAATATCTAAGCAAATATTTTCAGTGTTGTGAGAGAGTTGCATCCTAATTGAGGATAAACTAATTGTCAAACTTCCTGTCTGCTTGTTTCATTACTTCCTCTAAAACCACCTGCTTTACACAAACACACACACACACCTGAGCTGGGACATCTTAACCATAATAACAGGCTTATTCAATCAGTCAGGTCACCTGTGATACAAGTCAGTATTCGACACCCATCCATGACTGAGCCATCGGGAGCAGACTATGTGAGCGGAGAGGAGTTGGAATGGAGAGAGGAGCAGATTATGTGAGCGAAGCAGAGCTGGAATGGAGCAAGGAGCAGAGTATGTGAGCGGAGAGGAGCTGGAGTGGAGTGAGGAGCGGAGTGGGTGAGCAGAGAGGAGCTGGAGTGGAGCAGGGATCAGAGTATGTGAGGGGAGCCGAGCTGGAATGGAGTGAGGAGCAGAGTGTGTGAGTGGAGCAGAGCTGGAATGGAGCGAGGAGCAGAGTGTGTGAACGGAGCGGAGCTGGAGTGGAGCGAGGAGCAGAGTTTGTGAGCGGAACTGGAGTGGAGCGAGGAGCAGTGTGAGAGAAGAGCAGAGCTGGAGTGGAGCGAGGAGCAGTGTGAGAGAAGAGCAGAGCTGGAGTGGAGCGAGCAGCAGAGTGTGTGAACGGAGCGGAGCTGGAATGGAGCGAGGAGCAGAGTGTGTGAGCGGAGCGGAGCTGGAGTGGAGCGAGCAGCAGAGTGTGTGAGCGGAGCGGAGCTGGAGTGGAGTGAGGAGCAGAGTGTGCCCAATTTTACTGGAGCGTGGGCCTTCTCGCCTGCTCCAATTTCGCTCCAGCATCGCTCACTTCACAAGTTCAGGGCATGCACGGCCCAGCATGTATTTGTTGGCTACTTGTGTGCTGCTATAGCCCCTTGCTTTAGCTACTGTCATGGAGTTCACTAAATATTTTCATAAAGAAACTGACAGAACACACAGGTGCTAAATCAATGTGACTTACAAAGATGAGGATCAAGAGCAAGAAAGAGCAATTCCTGACATTTAATCCTAGTAAAAATTCCCTGTCTTAGGTCAGTTTATTTTAAGAATGTGAAATGTCAGAATAATAGTAGAGAGAATGATTTATTTCAGCTATTATTACTTTCATCACATTCCCAGTGGGTCAGAAGTTTACATACACCCAAATAGTATTTGGTAGCATTGCCTTGAAATTGTTTAACTTGGGTCAAATGTTTCGGGTAGCTTCCACAAGCTTCCCACAATAAGTGGGCTGGTGTAACTGAGTCAGGGTTGTAGGCCTCCTTGCTCGCAAATGCTTTTTCAGTTCTGCCCACAAATTTCGATGGGATTGAGGTCAGGGCTTTGTGATGGCCACTCAAATGCCTTGACTTTAATGTCCTTAAGCCATTTTGCCACAACTTTGTAAGTATACTTGGTGTCATTGTCCATTTGGAAGACCCATTTGCGACCAAGCTTTAACTTCCTGACTGATGTCTTGAGATCTAGCTTCAATATATCCACATAATTTTCCTCCCTCATGATGCCATCTATTTTGTGAAGTGCACCAATCCCTCTTGCAGCATAGCACACCCACAACATGATGCTGCCACCCCCCGTGCTTCATGGTTGGGATGGTGTTCTTCGGCTTGCAAGCCTCCCCCTTTTTCCGATGGTCATTATGGCCAAACAGTTTTATTTTTGTTTCATCAGACCAGAGGACAATTCTCCAAAAATGACGATCTTTGTCCCCATGTGCAGTTGCAAACCGTAGTCTGGCATTTTTATGGCAGTTTTGGAGAAGTGGCTTCTTCCTTGCTGAGCGGCCTTTCAGGTTATGTCGATATAGGACTCGTTTTACTGTGGATATAGATACTTTTGGAATGGTTTCCTCCAGCATCTTCACAAGGTCCTTTGCTGTTGTTCTGGGATTGATTTGCACTTTTCGCACCAAAGTATGTTCATCTCTAGGAGACAGAATGCGTCTCCTTCCTGAGCAGTATGACAGCTGGGTGGTCCCATGGTGTTTATACTTGCGCACTATTGTTTGTACAGATGAACGTGGTACCTTCAGGCATTTGTAAATTGGATGAACCAGACTTGTCGAGGTCTACACATTTTTTTCTGAGGTCTTGGCTGATTTCTTTTGATTTTCCCATGATGTCAAGCAAAGAGGCACTGAGTTTGAAGGTAGGCCTTGAAATACATCCACAGGTACACCTCCAAATGACTCAAATGATGTAAATTATTCTATCAAAAGCTTCTAGAGCCATGACATCGTTTTCTGGAATTTTCCAAGCTGTTTAAAGGCACAGTCTGTCACAACTTCCGCCGAGGTCGGTCCATCTCCTCGTTCGGGCGGCGTTCGGCGCTCGACGTCACCGGTCTTCTAGCCGCTGATCCATCTTTTATTTTCCATTGGTTAGGTCTTTATCTTCTACACACCTGGTTTTCATTATCCAATTCCATGTTCATATATTTAACCCTCTGTTTCCGCCATGTTTGTTGTGCGTGATTATTTATATGTTCAGTTCGGTTCATGATGGCTGGTTTTTAGACGGGTGCTGTGACATATTTATCGTTGGTTTTTGGTCAAGTGTATTGTTATCTTGTGCCTTTATTTTTTGAGTGAAGTACGTTGCTCACTCATTCTGTTCTCCTGCGCCTGACTTCATGCACCAGCTACACCCACCTTCTGACACAGTCAACTTAGTGTATGTAAACTTCTGACCCACTAGAATTGTGATACAGTGAATTATAAGTGAAGTAATCTGTCTGTAAACAATTGTTGGAAAAATTACTTGTGTCATGCACAAAGTAGATGTCCTAACCGACTTGCCAAAACTATAGTTAACAAGAAATTTGTGGAGGGGTTGAAAAAAGAGTTTTATTGACTCCAACCTAAGTGTATGTAAACTTCCGACTTCAACTGTAACTAAGTGTGTCATTGTAGCAAAGTATTTATAAACAAATGTCTTTAACATTTTGTTCATTTTCATTCTATTATCTATACCAGGGTTCATGAACCAGGTTTGGCCCCGGGACAATTTTTTTCTGAGCAAATAGTCAGCAGGCCAGAACATATTGTAATTATCATATAATATTAGCACAACTATTTGGCCTACACTACAAATTGAACAACATGTTAAACACATCTGATTAGTACATAATAAATTCAGTGATAATAACATAATACCTTCGATCTGATTATGCTCATAAAATCACCAATGTCTCTATTCAATTACTATTTTTGTCTATTTCTCTGTGTGTTGATTGGTGGGGAAAACAGGTCTACGTAGCCTAGTGTAGGCTACGCTACTTTTTAAACGTCAACATTCGTTCAGAACAGTTAGCTTGACAGCAAGATAAAATGTCGCTCTGAAAAAGTCTCAAAAGAAAGGTGAATAATGAAAATTGAAGTTTCAGGTTGGAATGGAGAGAGAGATATGCGTTCATTCATCTTACCATCTTTTCCCAATGCCAAGCCAGTGTGTCTTATTTGCACTGAAAATGTCGCTGTTTGCAAATAATTCAATTCAAAGTGGCCTTCCCGCCCCAGACAGAGGCCCGACCCAGACAGAGGCCTGACCCAGAAACATTTAAGCGACATATTCTGTCACTTAAACAGGTTACATCTGCAGTTACAAGGAAGACGGTCATGTACTGTACATGGTGAAAAAACTTGAGGCCTTTACTCGGAAGCTTGAGTGTTTCGATTTGGACTTTGATCATCTGAAAGGCTACTGCACTTCAGTACACAAAAAAAGACAGACAGATGGACCAGGTCCACAGCATTGTCACAGAGGTGATGGAAGATTTCATCAAGCAGCTGAGTGACAACTTCTCCACCAGATTTGAAGATTACAGCATGCCCAAGGATATCATTGGATTTGTACGTGATCCTCTCACAGTCTGCCCAGGTGGAGAATTCTCCTCCCCTGCTAAGAAAATGATACCCTCGCCGGATGAGGCTGCAATTCAAACTGAGCTGATTGAATTCCAGACAAATCAGGGGATGTGCTCAGAAGTGCAGTCCTTGTGTGCGTTTTGGGCGGCATGCTCAGAGGAATACAACACAATAAAGAAACTTGCATTTTATGTGCTAACAATATTTGGATCGATTTACACCTGCGAGTCCTCAGTTTCCTCTATGAACGCAATATAGACTCACAACAGGAACCAGCTTTAACATATGTCAAACTGCCTGCGCATTAATAGCACCTCCATCTCACCCCGACATCCACAAGATTGATTGGGTTATTTTGCCTAAAAACCTTTAGGCCTACCTATATAATTTGATTTGAAATTTGATTTGATATATAAAAAATCCATGCTCAGCCTGGCAAGAGTGGCCAAAAGGGTGTGTAGCAACCCTAGCGGCTCTGCAAGTGAGGAGAGGATATTCTCCACTGCTGGCCGGATTTCCAGGCACCATCGCATGAGCCTAAAGCCACAGACTGGCCAGACTTGTGTTTCTAAAAATGTATTCTAAAAATGATTTCAAATGCACTTTAAGTCATTTTTCATTTTTCATGTTTCATTCAATTTGTATTTAATTCTAAGTCACAGCCTATAATGATTTAATACAACAAAATGTTGTTTAAATGCTGAGCGCTTTATGTCCCTACCAGCCTATTGTGTCGCACTCGCAAATGCTTCACAATGTATTTCTTTGTAGGCTATAGCCTTGAAATAATATTGACAAAAAAAAGAATTGGTGTTCCTTCTTAGGCTCCCTGTCTGGCTCATTACCAGACAGTGTCACGTTCGTCGTAAAGATGGGACCAAAACGCAGCGGGAATGTGAATACTCATCTTCTTTATTCAGAAGAAAACCAAAATAAACACTTAAACAAAAACAACAACGAAAAACAGTCCTGTGAGGCACACAGCTACACACGGAACAACTACCCACAAATCCCAATGAAAAAACACCCCTATAAATAGGACCTTCAATTAGAGGCAACGAGGAACAGCTGCTTCCAATTGAAGGTCAACCCAATAAACTAAGCATAGAAATAGAATAACTAGACACAGACATAGAAATAGACTAACATAGAACATTACCCCCAAAAAACCGAAACACACTAAACAAACACCCCCTGCCACACCCTGACCAAACTACAATAACAAACAACCCTTTTACTGGTCAGGACGTGACAGACAGGGAGTTTATATGCTGTTTAATATGACATGTAGCCTATTTGAAATGATGTGTGCTTCTTACATTCACCTTTTCATGTTTATTCAAATACTTTTCATTCAAATTCATATGGTTTGGTTTCAACACTTCAAAGCCAAATGGTAGGTCCAGGCAGTCACAAAAATAAATGGCTGTTGGTTAAATAGGGATTTTAATGAATGCAGCGAATTTGGAGCGGCAGTTTTATTCCTGTGAGCACGGAGCATTTTTTAGAGGAGCGGTTGGAAAGGACATGGAGCGGGATGAGCGGGATTTTCAACAACTCAACTTCGCTCACATGCTCTTGTTGGGAGATGACGTGGAAACCGTCCACTAGGGGCAACATTGAGCGCTTTCACCTTCAAGTAGGTTTCGGTTTTGCTAGGGTGTTGTGGACAGGGATGGTGAATGGGTGTAAGCATCTGCCTCTGATTCCAAAAGTTCAAATCCAGTGATGGAAAGTTGTATTTGACATTTTTGTTTTAAGCCTATCCCAAACCTTAACCCTTTCCGTAACCCTTCGTTGTTAATGCCTAACCTTAGGAATTTGGAATTAATGCCTGAACTTAATCCTAACCTTAAACATTTTGAATGAATGCCTAAACTTAACCTTAAACACTTTGAAATTTGACGTTTGAGAAACATGGATGAACATCTAATTCTGACGTGAGACTGTGAGAGATGGTAGTGTTCAATCTGCACCCCGAGTCACACACACTTACTCCCTGGACACTATTATCTAGTTGAATTATGGCCAGGAAATAGGGTCAATGATGCTACAGTGGCAAAGTTTAGTTTACACTGCCTTAAGCTATGTGATATTATGGATGAGTGATGATGCTGCTTGGATCCCCTGCTTACCTGGAAGAGTGTGTGTTCGTGTGTGTGTGTTCTGTGTCAAACCTGACCCGAGACAAGAAGGGAGAGAGCGAGTAGAGAGAGAGACACACACGTAGAGGGAGAGGACAAACATGGACTATCTATGGAGGCAATTTCATTTAGCTTTAGATGACTGAATGAAATTGAAATTGATCTTCATTCAAGCGAAGTAATTTACCTCTATTAGGAAAAATTATCTGATATGACTATTTTACAAGACTATATTACAATGCAGTAAAAAGCAATATCATGCAATTTCAGTATGAGCAGTGGCAGGCCAAAAACTGTATGACTGATTAACATGAAATGAAAGTGAAAGAGAGAGAGAGTGAGAGTAAGATAGAGAATGGGAGCAGGAGAGAGAATGAGAGAATGGGAGCAGGAGAGAGAATGGGAGCAGGAGAGAGAATGAGAGAATGGGAGCAGGAGAGAGAATGAGAGAATGGGAGCAGGAGAGAGAATGAGAGAATGAGAGCAGGAGAGAGAATGAGAGAATGGGAGCAGGAGAGAGAATGAGAGAATGGGAGCAGGAGAGATAATGAGAGAATGGGAGCAGGAGAGAGAATGAGAGAATGGGAGCAGGAGAGAGAATGGGAGCAGGAGAGAGAATGAGAGAATGGGAGCAGGAGAGAGAATGGGAGCAGGAGAGAGAATGGGAGCAGGAGAGAGAATGGGAGCAGGAGAGAGAATGAGAGAATGGGAGCAGGAGAGAGAATGAGAGAATGGGAGCAGGAGAGAGAATGGGAGAATGGGAGCAGGAGAGAGAATGAGAGAATGGGAGCAGGAGAGAGAATGAGAGAATGGGAGCAGGAGAGAGAATGGGAGCAGGAGAGAGAATGAGAGAATGGGAGCAGGAGAGAGAATGGGAGCAGGAGAGAGAATGGGAGCAGGAGAGAGAATGAGAGAATGGGAGCAGGAGAGAGAATGAGAGAATGGGAGCAGGAGAGAGAATGAGAGAATGGGAGCAGGAGAGAGAATGAGAGAATGGGAGCAGGAGAGAGAATGAGAGAATGGGAGCAGGAGAGAGAATGGGAGCAGGAGAGAGAATGGGAGAATGGGAGCAGGAGAGAGAATGGGAGCAGGAGAGAGAATGAGAGAATGGGAGCAGGAGAGAGAATGAGAGAATGGGAGCAGGAAGAGAATGAGAGAATGGGAGCAGGAGAGAGAATGAGAGAATGGGAGCAGGAGAGATAATGAGAGAATGGGAGCAGGAAGAGAATGAGAGAATGGGAGCAGGAGAGAGAATGGGAGCAGGAGAGAGAATGAGAGAATGGGAGCAGGAAGAGAATGAGAGAATGGGAGCAGGAGAGAGAATGGGAGCAGGAGAGAGAATGAGAGAATGGGAGCAGGAAGAGAATGAGAGAATGGGAGCAGGAGAGAGAATGGGAGAAGGAGAAAGAAGGAGAGAATGGGAGCAGGAGAGAGAATGAGAGAATGGGAGCAGGAGAGAGAATGAGAGAATGGGAGCAGGAGAGAGAATGGGAGCAGGAGAGAGAATGAGAGAATGGGAGCAGGAGAAAGAAGGAGAGAATGGGAGCAGGAGAGAGAATGAGAGAATGGGAGCAGGAGAGAGAATGAGAGGATGGGAGCAGGAGAGAGAATGAGAGAATGGGAGCAGGAGAGAGAATGAGAGAATGGGAGCAGGAGAGAGAATGAGAGAATGGGAGCAGGAGAGAGAATGAGAGAATGGGAGCAGGAGAGAGAATGGGAGAATGGGAGCAGGAGAGAGAATGAGAGAATGGGAGCAGGAGAGAGAATGAGAAGAGGAGACATAAGAGGAACAGAGGGAATGGAAGCTGAGAGAGAAAATGGGTGGTTGAGAGAGAATGGGAGGACAGAGAACCCGAGATGGAGATACAGGACACAGTGGATAAACACTGTAAAAGACACTAAGGCTGAATCTCAAATCAACCCCTAGAGGAATGGGTAGATATAAGCATTATGTTCATAGTTTCATTTTCAGATGTTTACACCTATGAAGTCTGGTTTGGAATTTAGCCTACCTAGACAAGATGGTATAACCTCATCCCAGAGATGAACATGGTCCAATCAAAGGCCATAACAGGCCATCTACTGCATATCCACCATGGGAAAAGAGAGGAGAGACAGAGTGAGTGACAGAGGAGAGACAGAGAGAGAGGAGAGACAGAGAGAGGAGAGAGGAGAGTCAGAGAGAGGAGAGACAGAGAGAGAGACAGAGTGAGAGACAGAGGACAGCCAGAGAGAGAGAGGAGAGACAGAGAGAGGAGAGACAGAGAGAGGAGAGACAGAGTGAGTGACAGAGGACAGCCAGAGAGAGAGGAGAGACAGAGAGAGGAGAGACAGAGAGAGGAGAGAGGAGAGTCAGAGAGAGGAGAGACAGAGAGAGGAGAGACAGAGAGAGGAGAGACAGAGAGAGACAGAGTGAGAGACAGAGAGAGGTGAGACAGAGAGAGAGACAGGAGAGAGAGAAAGTAAGAGGGAGGAGAGACAGTGGGAGAAATAGAGAGGAGAGTGAGAAACATAGAGAGGAGAGAGAGAGAGGAGACAAAAAGAAAGGGGAGACAGTGAGAGAAAGAGAGGAGAGACTGAGTGAGCAACAGAGAGAGGAGAAACAGAGAGGAGAGAGAGAGGGGAGACAGTGAGAGAAACAGAGAGGAGAGAGAGTGAGAAACATAGAGAGGAGAGACAGAGAGGAGAGATAGAGAAAGGAGACACAGAGAGAGGAGAGAGTGAGAGACAGAGAGGAGAGAGAGAGAGTGAGAGACAGAGAGGAGAGACAAAGTGAGAGAAATAGAGAAGAGAGAATGAGAAACAGAGATAGAGGAGCGAAAGAGTGAGAGACAGAGAGTAGAGAGAGAGAGTGAGAGACAGAGAGGAGAGAGAGAGAGTGAGAGACAGAGAGGAGAGAGAGAGAGTGAGAGACAGAGAGGAGAGAGAGAGAGTGAGAGACAGAGAGGAGAGAGAGAGAGTGAGAGACAGAGAGGAGAGAGAGAGAGTGAGAGACAGAGAGGAGAGAGAGAGAGTGAGAGACAGAGAGGAGAGAGAGAGAGTGAGAGACAGAGAGGAGAGAGAGAGAGTGAGAGACAGAGAGAGGTTGAGAGACAGTTTGCAAGTGGGAGGTGGAGACAGAGTGGGAGACTGCAGCAGCAAAGAGAAGTGACAGACAGAAATTGTTTCTTTTTTTATTTAACCTTTGGGTTAACTGCCTTGTGGGTTAACTGCCTTGTTCAGGGGCAGAACGTCAGCTAGGGGATTCAATCCAGCAACCTTTTGGTTACTGGCCCAATGCTCTAACCTCTAGGCTACCTGCAGCCCAAAAAGGAAAGAAGGGAGAAAGAGGTGGATATTTGCTACAGGGCTAAATCCTCCAACAACAGAAAGAGAGTATGTCACAGCCACCTCCCCAGACTCCTTCCTCCATCTCAGTAACATTATTAACAACAACAACGCAGATGGTTTTGACCCAGCTCAGCAGGCTAGCACTTTATCTAAATTAAAACACCACGGAGCAGCCAAGGAATACAGCAACATACAGTATACCCTCCGGGAAGTCAACATCACAGCTCTGGCAGACTTCACGTGACCTTTAGAACACAGTTTGCAGACAGAAAGAAATTCGAAGATTCCGGCAGAGTTGATTTGACATTTTTCAGTCTTGTAAAGCCTCAGACTCCTGGAGTACTTGTTGCTGCCCAGCAGTGCCCAGTACACGTACACTTGCATGATTACACGCAAACACAAATCTACACACACAAACACAAACCCAAGTGCACAGAGCCAATCTATATATTTCCATTCCAAAGCAGGATGAAGCAACACCTGGGAGAGAGAACCTTAATGTAGCCAGGGCCTCTGGGCCACTGAGCACCACTGCACTGCAACACACACACACACACACACACACACACACACACACACACACACACACACACACACACACACACACACACACACACACACACACACACACACACACACACACACACACACACACACACACACACACAGATTAGGTGGCTTGGTCTCCTTGTGATGTCCCTACTCCCTAGCTGAGTGACAATGCCGACACCCTCATTAATGATGATTTAACAGGGTAGGCTGAGTTGCTGGCTGGTCGAAGAGCCAGGCTCAGAGCAGCCAGTACAGTAAAGGTCCTCAGTCTGTACTGCTGCTGCTTACTGGGAGAGGAGAGGAGAGGAGAGGAGAGGAGAGGAGAGGAGAGGGGACAGGAGGGGATGAGAGGACAAGAGGAGGGGAGAGGAGAGGAATAGAGGGGAGGAGCTCCATTTCACTACTGCTTACTAAGGGAGGAGAGGAAAGGAAGGAGGGATCTCCATCATCCCGACCTGCTCCACAGCTCCATAAACCTGGGGTTAAGGGGAGGACAAGCTAGCTCTTTTTTTACTACTAATGCTGCCCCCATCTAAACTCCACCATTGATTCCCCTTGACTCTGCCTGGGGTAACAAGCATAGTTGTTAATGCTAGGCTAGCAGAACTGCTCAGCCCAATTCAAAGCCGCAGAGCTGCAGAGAGCTGTGATAGTCCGCGCGGCGCAGTATTACACATTTACCAACCTCATTTGACTGTCTCTTTTTGAAGCGTGAACATTATGTCACAATGGAACGCTGACTGTCGCAGCTCCGTGGCTGTGAACTCCCTAGCAAGCTTTACATCACACCATAAGCACTGAGACCTAAATGTGTGAAGGTGGGTTGCTGTGCTGCTACTTCCATTATGGCAAAACAGTTATTTTTTTCACTGCCTAGCTGGCTGGCTCTATTTAGCCTGTGACTAAACTGAACATAACAGCCAGGCTGAGTGTGTGGGTGTGTGGCTGTGCCATTGCTAGCTGGGTGGGTGAGAACAGGTCCTGTGCAAACAGGCAGACAAGCCAACAATGGCTGAGACAGCTGTTGCTGTCAGGGGTGAAGATAAAGGCATAGTCTACAAAAGAGAAAGAACACATACTCGCATACACACATACATACACGACACACAACACACAACACACTGCATGTTGGACATCCTGTAGAGAGCTGTTCCACTTCCTGCCATAAATAATTCTCTGCATCACACAGTAGGTTGAGGGATCAATTCCCACAGGGATCACATACACATATTGTGCACAAACCGGTTGAATGAATATTGTTCCCACATCATTCCCTTCTGATAACATGAATCATTCCCTTCTGACAACACGAATCATTCCCTTCTGACAACATGAATCACTCCCTTCTGATAACATGAATCATTCCCTTCTGACAACATGAATCATTTCCTTCTGACAACATGAATCATTCCCTTCTGACAACATGAATCATTCCCTTCTGACAACATGAATCATTCCCTTCTGACAACACGAATCATTCCCTTCTGATAACATGAATCATTCCCTTCTGATAACACGAATCATTCCCTTCTGACAATATGAATCATTCCCTTCTGATAACACGAATCATTCCCTTCTGACAACATGAATCATTCCCTTCTGATAACACGAATAATTCCCTTCTGACAACATGAATCATTCCCTTCTGACAACATGAATCATTCCCTTCTGACAACACGAATCATTCCCTTCTGACAACATGAATCATTCCCTTCTGATAACACGAATCATTCCCTTTTGATAACATGAATCATTCCCTTCTGATAACACGAATCATTCCCTTCTGATAACATGAATCATTCCCTTCTGACAATATGAATCATTCCCTTCTGATAACATGAATCATTCCCTTCTGATAACACGAATCATTCCCTTCTGATAACACGAATCATTCCCTTCTGACAACATGAATCATTCCCTTCTGACAACATGAATCATTCCCTTCTGACAACATGAATCATTCCCTTCTGACAACACGAATCATTCCCTTCTGACAACATGAATCATTCCCTTCTGACAACATGAATCATTCCCTTCTGACAACATGAATCATTCCCTTCTGACAACACGAATCATTCCCTTCTGACAACACGAATCATTCCCTTCTGACAACACGAATCATTCCCTTCTGACAACTTGAATCATTCCCTTCTGACAACATGAATCATTCCCTTCTGACAACACGAATCATTCCCTTCTGATAACATGAATCATTCCCTTCTGATAACACGAATCATTCCCTTCTGATAACACGAATCATTCCCTTCTGATAACATGAATCATTCCCTTCTGATAACATGAATCATTCCCTTCTGATAACATGAATCATTCCCTTCTGACAATATGAATCATTCCCTTCTGACAACATGAATCATTCCCTTCTGACAATATGAATCATTCCCTTCTGACAATATGGATCATTCCCTTCTGACAACATGTGGAAAACTGATTTTCAAAAAGTAAAGTAAAGGGATTTAGAGAATTTGTATTTTCCTTGGCAAACTTTTAATCTAAATCTAATGACATGGTTAAAATGTAAATTTGAGTTCACGTTAGTTGACAACTCAATCAAATGTAAATCCAAAGTAGATGTTGAAGTGATGTGTGTGCCTAGTGGGTTGTGTGCCTAGTGGGTTGTGTGCCTAGTGGGTTGTGTGCCTAGTGGGTTGTGTGCCTAGTGGGTTGTGTGCCTAGTGGGTTGTGTGCCTAGTGGGTTGTGTGCCTAGTGGGTTGTGTGCCTAGTGGGTTGTGTGCCTAGTGGGTTGTGTGCCTAGTGGGTTGTGTGCCTAGTGGGTTGTGTGCCTAGTGGGTTGTGTGCCTAGTGGGTTGGCACTTTAATCCACTGCACCTGTTGGTTTTACAAAATGAAACGTATATATTTAAATGTGCTTCCAATGTGTTCCAAACGTTGTACAATATCTTCCTCATCTCCCGTTTCATTCTTTGGTCATGCACCTTGAAGGAAGGTAACATAGCGGCAATGTTATTTTCCCTTCTAACTATAGGTCTTAACTGTGCTTCGTGCAGAGGCCCTCACTCAAACCACCAGTAAACAATCTTTACGGTCAATTTGAGTCCCTGTCAGTTTTTTTATTCCAACATCTTAGTCATTTGTCGTCATTACTGAACCGCCAAGCCACCACAGCACCACAGCACTACAGCACCAAGCCACCACAGCACTACAGCACCAAGCCACCACAGCATCACAGCACTACAGCACCAAGCCACCACAGCATCACAGCACTACAGCACCAAGCCACCACAGCACCACAGCACTACAGCACCAAGCCACCACAGCATCACAGCACTACAGCACCAAGCCAACACAGCACCACAGCACTACAGCACCAAGCCACCACAGCACTACAGCACCAAGCCACCACAGCATCACAGCACTACAGCACCAAGCCACCACAGCATCACAGCACTACAGCACCAAGCCACCACAGCATCACAGCACTACAGCACCAAGCCACCACAGCACCAAGCAACCACAGCACCACAGCACCAAGCCACCACAGCACCAAGCCACCACAGCACCACAGCACCAAGCCACCACAGCACCAAGCCATCACAGCACCAAGCCACCACAGCACCAAGCCACCACAGCCCACAGCACCAAGCCACCACAGCACCACAGCACTACAGCACCAAGCCACCACAGCACCACAGCACTACAGCACTAAGCCACCACAGCACCACAGCACTACAGCACCAAGCCACCACAGCACCACAGCACTACAGCACCAAGCCACCACAGCATCACAGCACTACAGCACCAAGCCACCACAACACCAAGTCACCACAGCACCAAGCCACCACAGCACCACAGCACCAAGTCACCACAGCACCAAGCAACCACAACACCACAGCACCAAGCCACCACAGCACCACAGCACTACAGCACCAAGCCACCACAGCACCACAGCACTACAGCACCAAGCCACCACAGCACCAAGCCACCACAGCACCACAGCACCAAGCCACCACAGCACCAAGCCACCACAGCGCCACAGCACCAAGCCACCACAGCACCACAGCACCACAGCACCAAGCCACCACAGCACCAAGCCACCACAGCACCAAGCCACCACAGCACCACAGCACCAAGCCACCACAGCACCAAGCCACCACAGCACCACAGCACCAAGCCACCACAGCACCACAGCACCAAGCCACCACAGCACCACAGCACCAAGCCACCACAGCACCACAGCATTGGAACTTAATGGCACACAACTTAATGGCATACAACATCATGGCACGCACACACTCTCTCACACACGCACACACTCTCTCACACACGCACACACTCACAGTACCACATCACTGCAACTTAAAGGCACTTACAACAAGATGACAAACTATTGATGCACTGTTGGCCTCAAAAATATTGTCCTAATTATCCGTAGTTAACTATAAATGTGTGCTCTATTGGCACACACACACACGCACACACACACACACACACACACACCGATTAACAATCAATCAACGTGGCTCTATTAGCTAAAAATGACAGTTCTAATACACTGTTTTACAATCGCTAACATCCTTTTGTCCAATCTGTAGTCACATTTTCAAAACTCACAGTTAGCACAACATCTGTCTGTTATCACAATTCATGTTGTTTTCACAGAATATGCAGTCAATTAACACGTTTCTAAAATGCTTAAATGTTCTTTACATACAAGCTTACCCAATACCAACATTATGGATCTTTTTGTCTCATTTACAAATGCTTGCACACAGCATTCCAGAAATTAAGACCTAATATTCAAAACCTTAAATACAGCATAAAGCCTCTACTTCTGCAACAACAGCATCTCAAAAGCTATATTGAAACAGCTGATAAGCATTTTTGAATGAACAGATCATTGAAACGATCAGAAATAGCTGATTTACTGTAAGTTGTGTAAAATAGACCAACCACAGCTGATTCCAATCTCAATCGGAGACATAGCCAGGTGTTGAAGTTATTTCAATTACATAGACATACACAGTACAAAGGGGACTCTTTGGATTGATTTTGTTCAATGTGGATACAGAACAACAAAGAGGAGCAGAGAGAGAAATTATGTCTGGACAAGGGAGAGGAATAGTTGGACCAGGGAGAGGAGTAGTTGGACCAGGGAGAGGAATAGTTGGACCAGGGAGAGGAGTAGCTGGACCAGGGAGAGGAGTAGCTGGACCAGGGAGAGGGATAGTTGGACCAGGGAGAGGAGTAGCTGGACCAGGGAGAGGAGTAGTTGGACCAGGGAGAGGAGTAGCTGGACCAGGGAGAGGAGTAGTTGTACCAGGCAGAGGAGTAACTAGACCAGGGAGAGGAGAGGAGTAGTTCGACCAGGCAGAGTTGTAGCTGGACCAGGGAGAGGAGTAGTTGGACCAGGGAGAGGAGTAGCTCAACCAAAAAAATGTGGAGTGGTTTACAGTAAAAGGAAACAGAATTATAAAAACCTATGGATTTCATATTGTCTATTGTCTGCAGGTAGAACTGAAACATGAAAGTGATGCAGTTTTGGTAATGCCATCAACTGTTAGTATTTTGAAAGTCATTGTGCTGTGATTGACTATATGTTCCTCTTGGATAGAAAACATGTGTTAGTGTTTTGACAGGATGATTAGATATTGAGTCGGGTTGCCGTGTTTTGATAGAGTTAGTGTATGTAGAGAAAGTGTTTTTGCATTTTGAAATGTAGAGTTGGTATTTAATGAACAAAATGTGGTTTTCAGCAGAAAATGTACTATTTGGCTAATTGTGTGATGTAGGTGTGTTGCTGTGTTAAGAGTTTAGTAAAAGTATCTTAAGTATAGGTAAACGCTCGTTAGCAACTGTAAAAAACTGTATTATAGGCTAAGTCAGTCTGTTTGTATTCAAGTCTTCTTTGTAATGGGCTGACCAGGCACTGTGTGCGTGCGTGCGTGCGTGCATTCGTGCGTGTGTGTAAACCATAGTTTCCTCGTCCGGTTATTCAGGACATGAATGGTCTGTCTGGTCTGTCAACAGGCCTGATAGAAGAACTCCTGGAAAAAATATTTGAGTACACTGACTCCATGTGCATTGACTTTCCAGAAGATTCCTCCTGATTCCATTTCAGTTCAGGAAGTAAACTGAATTGACTGAAGTGAATTGGAACTGACCACAATACTGCTACAGACTATTCTTGGGGTCTATGTACAAACCAACTCCATCTGTGTTTTAGGCTACAATGTCATCATATTTGTACCTTTACTTAATCCTTTTTTTCAACCAGGAAAGATCTGTTGAGATTGAAAATCTATTTTCCGAGGGAGACCTGGCAAGAAAGTTCTTGAGACACAAAGAGTACTGGAGAGTGTTTTTAAAGGGATAGGCTAAGCAGGTGGGAAATTAGTTTTCCTTCTTGACTGAGTGTTACTATAAAGACATGCCAGGGAAATGTTAGTCTCTTTATCTGTCTCACTGTGTAGCTGTCTCACTGTGAATCTGTCTCGCTGTGTACCTGTCTCACTGTGAATCTGTCTCGCTGTGAATCTGTCTCACTGTGAATCTGACTCGCTGTGTACCTGTCTCACTGTGTACCTGTCTCACCGTGTACCTGTCTCGCTGTGTAGCTGTCTCACTGTGAATCTGACTCGCTGTGTACCTGTCTCACTGTGTACCTGTCTCACCGTGTACCTGTCTCACCGTGTACCTGTCTCACTGTGTACCTGTCTCACCGTGTACCTGTCTCACTACTTATCTGTCTCACTGTCTATATGTCTCACTGTCTATATGTCTCACTGTCTATATGTCTCACTGTCTATATGTCTCACTGTCTATATGTCTCACTGTCTATATGGCTCACTGTGTATCTGTCTCACTGTCTATATGTCTCACTGTCTATATGGCTCACTGTCTATATGGCTCACTGTCTATATGGCTCACTGTGTCACTGTGTATCTGTCTCACTGTGTATCTGTCTCACTGTGTATCTGTCTCACTGTGTATATGTCTCACTGTCTATCTGTCTCACTGTGTATCTGTCTCATTGTGTATATGTCTCACTGTCTATATGTCTCACGGTGTATCTGTGTCACTGTGTATCTGTCTCACTGTGTATCTGTCTCACTGTCACTGTGTATCTGTCTCACTGTGTATCTGTGTCACTGTCTATGTCTCACTGTGTATCTGTGTCACTGTGTATCTGTCTCACTGTCACTGTCTATATGTCTCACTGTGTATCTGTCTCACTGTCACTGTCTATATGTTTCACTGTGTATCTGTCTCACTGTGTATCTGTGTCACTGTGTATCTGTGTCACTGTGTATCTGTGTCACTGTCTATATGTCTCACTGTGTATCTGTGTCAGAGTAGAAGCTCAGAGAGCTCTTCAACATGAGTGTCTCAAGCAGCAGCGTGTGTGTGTGTGTGTGTGTGTGTGTGTGTGTGTGTGTGTGTGTGTGTGTGTGTGTGTGTGTGTGTGTGTGTGTGTGTGTGTGTGTGTGTGTGTGTGTGTGTGTGTCAGCAGGGGTTACCAGTGGGAGAGGGAGAGAGAAAGAGAGAGAGGTGCAGCGGGCGATGTATTAGGAAATTATTTGAAAATACTTTAAATATTGCCAATAGAAGTAGTTGATTTGAGCCACATTATTTAAAAATACTAAAATTCACAGAAAATAAGTATTTAAACACACACACACACACACACACACACACACACACTCTCTCAAACACTCATAATGGACCCAAGACTCTGCAGGGGAGCTGAACGAGGATGGTATGAATTGGGAATGGACAGGTTGTATACTGTTTGTATGAAAACCAGAAAAACGTTTAAAGCATAGAGAAGGATATCATTAAGCCACATTTTGCCCACTGGTCATCAGGTTTGTCACACAGCTCTTTACTTCAGGGTACACACACACACACACACACACACACACACACACACACACACACACACACACACACACACACACACACACACACACACACACACACACACACACACACACACACACACACACACACCGGACCTCAGTCACCATCAACTATGCCACACAGCCCATCACTAACCCTCAGGCTGCACTGGCAGGCACACTTGCTCTTTAGTGACATATCGCAGGAGCAAATGTTAAAATGAGGGGGAGCAGGGGGGATTCTCATTGACATTCTGTTTTCCTATTGCTCAAAATGTTCCCAAAACGCACCCATGGGTCCTGTCCTATACAGAGTTACGTGCAGTGCCTCTCAGAATGGAGAATGGAGAGCAGAGAGCTTGCTGAATGGAGAGCAGGGCTAGCTGAGCCAAGCCAAATGGCATAGAAATAGGGTGTCACCTGCGTGCCAAAGACTCCTCCACAGCTAAGATGTAACACCTGACTGGAAAAATGGCTAATCTGGTGTTCTGGGTGAAAGCCAGTGGAAAAATAGAATTGTGAGGCTGAAGGAAGATGATGACGCAGTCATTTTACATGGAGGAGGTGTGTGTGTGTGTGTGTGTGTGTGTGTGTGTGTGTGTGTGTGTGTGTGTGTGTGTGTGTGTGTGTGTGTGTGTGTGTGTGTGTGTGTGTGTGTGTGTGTGTGTGTGTGTAGGTTACCAGCCTGTACAGAAGGTTTAGTCTGAGGCTGATGATTTGGTTAATTTACACACTGGTGGATCCGTCTTCTAGTAGGCCTATGACAATGTTCTGGCTACAAGCCAATGGAAAGTAGGACTTGGATGATGCAGAGTCCATGCAGTATCCATGACAATAATATCCTATAGAATGCCATTGGTGAAACAGCGTTCTGAGGCTGAAGTGGATGCTGATCTGGGTATTGTAACTGCTGGAAGACTAGTGATGACAGGCTACATGATGGTGGATACAGTACAGGTGCATCAAAGCTGGGACCGAGAGACTGAAAAACATCTATCTCCAGGCCGTCAGACTGTTAAATAGTCACTACAAGCTGGCCTTCACCCAGTACCCTGCCCTGAACTTAGTCCATGTTACTAGCCGGCTACCACCCGGTACTCTACCCTGCACCTTATAGACTCATGCCCTATGAACATAGAGTCATTGAACACCGATCACTTTAATAATGTTTACATACTGTTTTACCCACTTCATATGCATATAATGTATTCTAGTCCAGGCTCATCCTATATAACTACTGCAGTACACATCTCTTCTATTCATATACTGTCCATAATGTCTATACACACCATCCTATATAACTACTGCAGTACACATCTCTTCTATTCATATACTGTCCATAATGTCTATACACACCATCCTATATAACTACTGCAGTACACATCTCTTCTATTCATATACTGTCCATAATGTCTATACACACCATCCTATATAACTACTGCAGTACACATCTCTTCTATTCATATACTGTCCATAATGTCTATACACACCATCCTATATAACTACTGCAGTACACATCTCTTCTATTCATATACTGTCCATAATGTCTATACACACCATCCTATATAACTACTGCAGTACACATCTCTTCTATTCATATACTGTCCATAATGTCTATACACACCATCCTATATAACTACTGCAGTACACACCTATTCTATTCATATACTGTCCATAATGTTTATACACACCATCCTATATAACTACTGCAGTACACACCTATTCTATTCATATACTGTCCATAATGTCTATACACACCATCCTATACACATACTCTGGCATTGCTTGTTCTGATATTTCTTAATTTCTTTATTTTAATTTGGGGGATTTGTGTGTATTGTTTTGTAATGTTCGGTATTACTGCACTGTTGGAGCTAGAAATATAAACATTTCGCTGCACCTGCGATAACATCTGCAAAGTATGTGTACGTGAACAATAAAATTAGATTTAATTTTGATGCATATACGGTACATTTACTGGGTGAAAGCAAGTGGCAAAAGACGATAGGAGACTGATGTGGGGCTTTTACATGGTGCAGAATCAGTGATGATACAGGATCTTCCAGTAAGTGATGATATGAATAATAGAGTGGCTCTAGTATGACAATATTCTAAGGAAAGCCTGTGGAAAAATAGGAGTCCGAGACTGTTGATCTGGGCATTTTACACGCTGTAGTATAAGCGATGGTACATGCAATTTATATAGAGCCGTATTAATGAAGGCATGTCAGAGTAGGTAGGAGTGCTGATCTTGGATTAGTTTTGCGTTTTACAGTAGATCATAATGAATAAGAGTAGGTAGGAGTGCTGATCTTGGATTAGTTCTGCGTTTTACAGTAGATCATAATGAATAAGAGTAGGTAGGAGTGCTGATCTTGGATTAGTTTTGCGTTTTACAGTAGATCATAACGAATAAGAGACTCTTCATGAACACACCCACAGGTCTATGATATGTCATCATGAGGACAGGCAGGCCTTCTGCCTCTACTGGATGCCACACATATTGATTTGCTGTCTTTTGGACAAGATAACAGGAGAGTAAAATCTGTAATCTGAAAAACTGGATGATGAGAATTATATGCCAATGCAATGTCCCCCTGCTCCTCAGTGAGGAAAACAACCAATAATTCATCGCTGACTGCTCAGGACTGCTGACCTTGCCAAATTATGAGACATCATCTCTCCATATGTTTACCAACATATGCAGTGCGGAAGCACTCTCACACGTCTCACTGTTGCTAACACACATTGGTTATGGAGATCTGAAGATGGGTCCTACAGTGATATCACACACACTTAAACAATTAAAAAGCAATGCAGCTAAACTGTAAATAAAACATAACGATTTGGATCATTTCTGTGGATACTGACCATGCATAGCTGAACTCAAAGATAAGCCGTTGCATTACATTAAGCCGTAATCGAAATGTACATCAAAACATTTCATGTCTAAATAATGGAAGGATATGTTGGCATAGTAAGTGCAGCAAATTCCCAGAAGATGAGCGTGATATTGTACACGCTGCATTGTGAGCAAAGCAGGATAATTCTTTATTAATGAATTTAGACTGACGCTTGTCTCTGCATGTGTTTGTTTCTTACTTATATTTCTCACCACTCTGTCTGAATTAAATTAATGCATTAAATCACTGATGAGCTCGATTTTTATACTCACCAATAGTTGACACCACAGTCCCAACAAAGTAAAAAGCCCCTGTAAAATCCCATCGCGGCCTGAGCGCGTTAGCTCGGATCCCCGCGGCAATAGCTGTCTCGTACTCCCGTAGAAAAGAGTTCAGATCCTCCAAGCTGATGTTGAACGTCTCGCTGAAGTTGAAAAGTGTTCTGTTCCATTTGTCATGCGCCTGCACCTCCGAAGGCCGCTCTATAGCGGAAAACACTGCGGCACCGCACAGCAGATACAGAATAATCAAGACGGCGAGCAGCAAGAAGCGGCCGTTGTCTTCGTTTATGTGGAGGGAGCGGCAGCCTTGCAGTCGCGGGCCAGGCATTATCCAGACTTCAGCACCACTAGCGCGACGGACAGCGACCCGCCCCGCGTTGGACAGAGCATCCAATAACTTTATGGCCCCACTCTAGACTCCTTAGAAAATCTCAAAGGATATTGCAACGTTATAGGACATTTACAGAAGCCAGTCTCCCTTTTCATCAATTACATAGGCTAAGCTGGACAATCGAGAAGAACCAACCCCAATTGTGGATACGCCAAACAGCCAAACAGATAGAACCTTTCGTTATTCCTTAGATTGGGACCGATTACTTTTTTGGCGGTATCCAGAGCATATCACATCAGTGCAATAGGCTACCCATCACCCTTAATCCAAAAACAATCGAATTATCTTTAGTGGTAATGCAACAAAGTGAATCTAATCATATGTTCGGCTATTCCTCTTCCCCTTGACCACTGTGCAAGCTATAGGACCGGATATGCAGTCAGTATCCTCCGCTGGGTTGCTGCACCAAACCGCTCATCCCCGGTGGGCTATTATATCACTTTCTGTCACTACCATTTGACACGGTCGAATTACTACACATAGAAAGAAGTCATTGCGATTTCCTGCGGGCGCATCTCGGTCATTTTATTTCCTCTTTCTCTTCGCCTATTCAACTCCTCAATCTATCTTCCCATGACAGGCTATCTGATGCGGGTATAACGCGGAGCTGCGGTCCTAATGAGACAGTGATAGTCGAGAACAGACACTGGCAGCACATTGCATCGGATCTGTGGATCACTGCTGAGATCATGCTATACTAACTAAGCTGTCCCGAAGACCGCTGTGTCCCATGCAGCATAGCTACCACCACCGTCACGGTAGGCTATGCGGAGGAGGGGGGAGCCTGGAGAGGACACCACGGTTGAAAAATAATCTTCAACGAGGAAGCATCAACACTCAAACTTGAAGTGATATTCTGTTACAAAACATTCGTTGACGGTTTAGTTGATGGCAGTTGAACGGGTACATATTTTATATTTGAGTCTATGGCCCTCTGACAACAAGCCAGCTGTACTTTTTTTTCTTGAGTATCGTTTGACCAAATCCCATGGACACACATGTTCCCGAGACATGATTCATAGTAACCCCCTTTGGTCTTTCTTTTCAATACGTCTTCAGTAGGCAGTGTCTATGGAGAGCCACAAAGAGTTCCCGGTGCTTAACGCATGAGTCCCTACTAGCAACAATTAGCCCATACTCTGCGATGTGCGACACACTTTTAAAGTAGGCTACTGTGTCTTTCCAAAGTCTTTGACACAGATAGTTATCAGCACGAGTACAAGAACACAGCTTGTCGAATAACTGACACACCGATATCGACCGTAAATTAAAAAGGAAAATAAAGTCCGATTATAGAGGCTCCATGAAACACTAAATCAAATAGGCTACACACTGACCCCGACTTGGCTTCTGCCGCTGTCGCTGCCGCACAGCTTTCAACACACGGGGGAGGCGAGTTGGGGGCGGCGCGCATCATTTACCACAGCCGTTCCCGAATGCGCAAGAAAGAAAGGATGCGGAGAGCTGCACTCAGATCAGTTCGAGCTCCAACCGTCCTTGCGCGCGTCAGAATAGTCCGAGCTTGTGCGGAACAGCAATCGTTCTCTTCTAAACGTTTTCAACTGTAGCCGAGGCTACATTAGAACATTGTGTGTGGTCTTGGGTTATATATCTGGAATGCATAGCATATGAGGCAATTAGTATCGCCATAAGACCATCTAACAGTTTTAATTTTTCCCAAAATTCATATATCTGACTGCATGAATCGTTCTATATCCAAATACTTTTTTGGGGGGCTCACTTAAATAAACTTTCTACCAAAATCAATGTCGACCCGCAAAAGCCAGCAGTGGTGTGTATTCATGGATTCCAATGGAAGCCAGGCTTCACCAAAACATTTACCAAAAAAAAAAAACATACAAAATCATGTATCTTTCTTCTCTCTGTGATTCATAAATGTCCTTCAATTCACAAGAGGCTGAATGTATCTCACTGGAGAAAGCATACGAGCGAATGAATAGCTTATCTATCTAATGCTGTCTGGTCAGAAAAAGTATGACATTGTTGCAATGTACCATCGAATGCAAGAATGCAAAGGAAGCCAGCGAGCATTTGGCCTCGCTTGAGCGAGCTCAGCTGTGAACAGTCCTGGCACACCAATTTTTTTTTTTAAGGGAAGCCAATTTGGATTTGGCTTCAGACCAATCACATCACAAGCCAAATGTCATTATTGACAGAATGCAACTTGAATTGTTGCATCTAGTTGTGTTGTTGTCCTCTGGTGGCTAGCTAGTTAAAATTGTCCCTATCCTAAATTAGCCAAGGATAGAGATAGGGATTTGGACTTGTGGTTTTACTTAATTCTCTGTACTGGCCAATGGTTATAATGACAATTCTGACCCAACCATACATTCATACATTGTTGTGCCCCAAGCCTGAGGGGATGCAAGTTTAACATGTAGCAAGATGTAGTATGCTAATGTTAGCTGGCCTGGTGGAAGTTAGGTTAGCGAGCAAGTATTTTAGCCAGGTAGCCTCGGACAACAAAAACTAAAAAAAAATTCTACTTGCATGCAGGCACACACACACACACGCACAGAAAAAAGTTCCATGGACAGCCACATCATATGCAGCTTACGTTGATTGGACTAAATTGTTTTTGGTATCTTGTAGTTGTCGCTGTATTAGACTAAGCAGAGGTGATTTGATGATGTTGAAATGTTGAAGTTGAAATGGTGCTGGAATAGTGGAGGCAGCTCCTATTTTGTTTGCGACTTGCGGTAACTCTGTGGTGCTACATCAATATTTGTTTAGTAGTCCAAAAATGCCGGAAAAATGAACTTGCTCGACCATGCTGTAACTGTTTGTTACATGCAATGTGTTTTGTGCACTTCATCGGAACAGATGTTGCTCTCCGGTTTTGTAATGAAACAAATGTGTAATATGGCTTTTTCTTCTGGATTGGCTTCCCTGCTGATTTTACCCTGGCACTGCTACTGGAAGACAGTGTTTGGTGAATAGCCTATTGATTGGATCATGGGCTCCAGAAGGGAGACACAGAAAGACAGAAACATTTGCCAATCTCATTGGAAACACTATTTGCTTGCACCTTTACTTCCTCCTCTTCTCTTTTCTCTTCTCTTCTCTTCTCCTATCCCATGTCACATGGTTATAACATCTATCGCAAAGACAGAAATGCCAACAGTGGCGGTATTGCGGTCTATATTCAGAACCCCATTCCTGTAAAGCTTAGAGACGATCTAATGTTAAATACTGTTGAAGTAATATGGCTACAGGTTCATCTACATCACCTTAAGCCCATTCTTGTGGGAAGCTGCTATAGACCACCAAGTGCTAACAGTCAGTATCTGGATAATATGTGTGAAAGGCTTGATAATGTATGTGATATCAGCAGAGAAGTATATTTTCTGGGTGATTTAAATATTGACTGGCTATCATCAAGCTGCCCACTCAGGAAAAAAACATCAAACTGTAACCAGTACCCGCAACCTGGACCAGGTTGTCAGTCAACCTACCAGGGTAGTTACAAACAGCACAGGAATTAAATAATCAACATGTATTGATCACATTTTTACTAACGCTGCAGATATTTGCTTTAAAGCAGTATCCAAATCCATAGGATGTAGTGATCACAATATAATAGCCATATCTAGGAAAACCAGAGTTCCAAAGGCTGGGCCTAATATAGTGTATAAGAGGTCATAGAATAAGTTTTGTAGTGATTCATGTGTTGATGATTTAAAGAACATTTGCTGGTCTGTGATGTGTAATGAGGAGCAACCAGACGCTGCACTTGACGCATTTATGAAACTACTTATTCCAGTTACTAATAAGCACGCACCTTAAGAAAATGACTGCAAAAACGGTTAAATCCCCTTGGATTGATGAGGAACTGAAAAAGTGTATGGTTGAGAGGGATGAGGCAAAAGGTATGGCAAATAAAAAAGCAAACTCAGCTCCTTCATTTATTGAATCAGATGGCTCATTCATCACAAAGCCCACTGATATTGCCAACTACTCAAATTACTATTTCATTGGCAAGATAAGCAAACTTATGGATGACATGCAAGCAGCAAACGCTGACACTACACATCCAAGTACATCAGACCAAATTATGAAAGACAAGAATTGTACTTTTGAATTCCGTAAAGTCAGTGTGGAAGAGGTGAAAAAATTATTGTTGTCTATCAACAATGACAAGCCACCAGGGTCTGACAATCTAGGTGGAAAATTACTGAGGATAATAGCAGATGATATTGCCACTCCTATTTGCCACATCTTCAATTTAAGCCTAATAGAGAGCGTGTGCCCTAAGGCCTGGAGGGAAGCTAAAGTCATTCCGCTACCCAAGAATAGTAAAGCCGCCTTTACTGGCTCAAATAGCCGACCAATCAGCCTGTTACCAACCCTTCGTAAACTTCTGGAAAAAATTGTGTTTGACCAGATATAATGCTATTTTAAAGTAAACAAATTGACAACAGAATTTCAGCATGCTTATAAGGAAGGACTCAACAAGCACAGCACTTACATAAATTATTGGCTGAGAGAAATTGATGATAAAATGATTGTGGGGACTGTCTTTTTAGACTTTAGTGTGGCTTTTGACATTATTGATCATAGTCTGCTGCTGGAAAAATGTATGTGTTATGGCTTTACACCCCCTGGTATAATGTGGATAAAGAGTTACTTGTCCAACAGAACACAGAGGGTGTTCTTTAATGGAAGCCTATAAAATATAATCCAGTTAGAATCAGGAATTCCCCAGGGTAGCTGTTTAGGCCCCTTGCTTTTTTCAAGTTATACTAACGACATGCCACTGACTTTGAGTAAAGCCAGAGTTTCTATGTATGCAGATGACTCAACATTATACACGTCAGCTACTACAGCGACTGAAATGACTGCAACACTCAACAAAGAGCTGCAGTTAGTTTCGGAGTGGGTGGCAAGGAATAAGTTATCCCTAAATATTTCTAAAACTAAAAGCAATGCATTTAGAACAAAACACTCACCAAACCCTAAACCTCAACTAAATATTGTAATAAATAATGTGGAAATTGAGCAAGTTAAGATGACTAAACTGCTTGGCGTAACACTAGATTTTAAACTGTCATGGTCAAAACATATTGATGCAGTAGTAGCTAAGATGGGGAGAAGTCTGTCTATAATAAAGTGATGCTCTGCCTTCTTGACAACACTATCAACAAGGCAGGACCTACAGGCTCTAGTTTTGTCGCACCTTGACTACTGTTCAGTCGTGTGGTCAGGTGCCACAAAAAAGGACTTAGGAAAATTGCAATTGGCTCGGAACAGGGCAGCACAGCTGGCCCTTGGATGTACACAGAGAGCTAATATTAATAATATGTATGCCAATCTCTCCTGGCTAAAAGTGGAGGAGAGATTGACTTCACCACTACTTTTATTTATGAGAGGTATTGACATGTTGAATCCACCGAGCTGTCTGTCTAAACTACTGGCACAGAGCTCGGACATCCATGCACACCCCACAAGACATGCCACAAGAGGTCTCTTCACAGTCCCCAAGTCCAGAACAGAGTATGGGAGGCACACAGTACTACATAGAGCCATGACTACATGGAACTCTATTCCACATAAAGTAACTGACACAAGCATTAACATTAGATTTAAAAAACATTAAAAAAAACACCTTGTGGAACAGCGGGGACTGTGAAGCAACACAAACATTGGCACAGACACATGCACACACACACACACACACACACACACACACACACACACACACACACACACACACACACACACACACACACACACACACACACACACACACACACACACACACACACACACACACACACACACACACACACATGGATGTAGTACTGTAGATATGTGGTAGTGGTGGAGTAGGGGCCTGATGGCACACAGTGTGTTGTGAAATCTGTGAATCTATTGTAATGTTTTAAAATAGTATAAACTGCCTTAATTTTGCTGGACCCCAGGAAGAGTAGCAGCTGCTTTGGCAGCAGCTAATGGAGATCCATAATAAATACAAATACAAATACATAGGTGTTGATGCTGTCATATGAACTTAGATGGATCCTGGTCATTAAATATTTCATTTTACCCATCAGGAATTTCCTTTATATATTCACATAATAAAATGTATCTACAGCTAATGGCAAATGTAAATGTGAACTGTCCTTTCTGCCATATTATATAACCCATATATATGTATTTTGAAGATGGACCTCATATTGATCTTAGAGATCTAGGCTGCATAACAGTGTAGTCCTGTGTGGCTCAGTTGGTAGAGCATGGTGTTTGCAACGTCAGGGTTGTGGGTTCGAGTCCCACGGGGGACCAGTATGGCAAAAAAGAAAAATCTATGAAATGTATGCATTCACTACTGTAAGTTCCTCTGGATAAGAGCTTCTGCTAAATTACTAAAATGTAAAAGTAAGTGACGTCACAGGAGATCAGTTCACCCCTTTGGGCTACTATAGTGTATCTCTCTATAAGGCCTATTACTGGGAATCAGAGAGGTGGGAGGGACAGGACTGGAGAGAAAAGAAAGTGTTTAGTATTTTAGAAGGAATTAAAAGTAAGCCTGATATAATGGCAGAGATACAGGATATACCACCAAATCCTTTGGTCTCCCTTACAGGGACCTTTTCTGTCAAAATCAGTGCCTTGCCTTGGGTCTGCCCTTTCCTTTAGGCAAACTAACCAATTACTCTGAGTCTGTTATTACAGATGTTTCCTCAATGTTTAACACACAACAGGCAACATACTCTGACTGGGAAAGAGGGAGTCCCTCGGCTCTTTCCACTCTCGCAAATTCAATATGTGGCTTGTCTTACCTATACCATGGGGACCCCTGCTACTAAGTCATGCACCATTAGCTAAATTAATCAGAGTAAACAGAGACTTTATAATCACACACATACACGCAGATGCATGCATGCACACACACACACACACACACACACACACACACACACACACACACACACACACACACACACAATCATAATGAAGAGGAGAAAAGGGACAAGAAGGATGGTGAAAATTACGATGATAAAGGGAGGAGAGGAAACAGGGAGAAGGAGGAGGAGAATGATGATGAGGTGTTGAACATTGAGCACATGTGCTGCAGTTTAGTCATTACTGTAAGTGCTGTGAGAGGGTGCCATAGACCATAACCCTGACTCACTGGCTGTATCCTTAATGGCAAACTATTCTCTAAAGAGTGCACTAATTTCAGGGCTCTGGTCCAAAGTAGTGCACTAAGGAATAGGGTGATATTTCAGACACACCCCTTGACTCACTGTCACAGGTCTGTTCTGCCTGTCTTGCTGCAGGGGGTACTGGGAGGGTGGAGGGTAGAGGAGACACATGCACACAGGTAGGAGAGGTGAGAGGAGAGGGGGAAGCCTACTATGTATGAATGCATATGAGGAGGGGAAAGGAGAGGAGGGGAGGAGAGCAGAGAGGAGGAGAAGAGGAGACGAGAGAGCAGGAGAGGAGAGAGGAGTAGAGGAGAGAAAGGAGCACACACATTACAAGACAGGGGAGAAAGGGAGGCAGAGGAATGATGATGGAGACTGTCTTTCTGCTCTTGCTGAGTTTGGCATGCAGAGTGAGAACATATGGTGACATCAATCATCTTGTTATGTCACTTTCAAAAAACCTTTAATTTGGCTTTTACGTTCCAATTACAATACAAAGCCTGTCCCATGTCCCACCCTGGGAGTATGTCAGCCATGTTATAATGGCTGGTAAAGCCTGTGAGAGTGGGAGGGTGGAACGAGGGTGTGATAGGAATATTGATCGTGATCTGATTTGACGAGCCGATGGTGTGGAAAACGACCCTCGGAGAGGTGAGACTGTGAATCCTGTGGAATCTGGAATCTCATTTGTCACTCTGGCGCTGGAGAGCCAATGAAGTGGAAGCAACACTTAAGATCAGGGTCAAGGGTCTATTCAGAAAAATATGTGTCACTAGCTAGGTTTCAATCCAATTGGATTTGAGAATATTCTAAAATCTGCATAAAAACACTTTTGCACCAGAGATGTGTTCACATCAAGTTGACTTGTTGAGGATAAAAAGCTGTGCATGATGATGTAGTGCACATAAAAATACCTTTTGAGATTAAGGACAGAGTTTGTGAAGCCCTGCTCTAGACAACAGCTCGCAGATACAGTCTACATTATGAGATTATTATGAACAAAATAGCTAGATTATTTTTATTTATCAAATTGCAGCAAAGCATCGATGATCATGTCACTAGAACAGGACCCTCGATATTTATTGGAAATGAGCATCAAACTCATCACCTTGCACTTTCACCACCCTGTAAAATGAATCATAATTGATTTAATCTGTTAACCTAATAAACTGCATGCTTTCCCGACGAGTTGTAGTGGGAGTACCACACAACATGTCATCGCGTCACTCCAAGTTTACTTCGATATGATGGTTATTAAATCAATATTTGCACAATAAAGCGTTTTCACCGATATTTCTCACATAATTCCTTTTACCGACGCAAAAAGATCCCACCTCGCCTAGTCTATTTTGTTTTGTCGACATTTTGAAAATTTACCGACAAATGTTCTGTTTCCATCAGGCCTGTCATGGCATTTTATTATCTGCCGTACTTTACTCGCATAAAAGGTTGGATGGAAACCTGGTTAATAATAGCTTATTCAGCCACAGTGGAAACTAAAACCTGTGCCTAATTATCTGTATGTATAGCCATTAGAAATCATTTCCTTTTGCACCGCTCTTCTTCTCTTTCTATAATTAATGATACTGTTTAACACGTGAGATCAAGGTTTTACAACTGTTGCCAGAAATAATATCTTCTTGATACCATTTCGTTTGAGATTGTATTTCCATGGTACTATCAATTCCCACCAGGTAAAATCTATTTTCTCTCTTCTGAAACGAAGCAAAATGTTTTTAATATTCTATAACAGAAAACCATGGATCATCTCTCGACCAGAATACACATGGATGGGCCTCTGCGTCATCTAGTAGAGAAAAATTGCCCTTGCAGGTTATGTTATTTGCAGTATCTTATATATTTCCAGTCAGTGTCAGGTCGTTTATTTTTGCACTACGTGCAGAGACCGTGGAAAGGTGGTCATTTGCGGTCAATGTCCATGGTGCTAAGCATGCGCATGACATGCGTTGTCCATGGTGCTGAAATAATATCTGTCAAACCAGTAAAAGGTGAAAATACATGTCGGCTTTGATAATATCAGACAGTTCTCTGGTCAAAATAGAAACACAGGATTAGCATTTCCTCTGCCCATACACATATGTACTTGTGATACATGCAGTGGCGACCAGTCATTCAGGGCGTTTTGAGCCCCACATTTTTCTGGGCGCTTGCCTGTTTTGCATATTATTTTGGCATTAATACGTGTCACATATCAGTTTGCAAACAATGTAAAAAATAATATATATCATTGAGTTAATAAAGCCGCATAGAAACATGGTGTCTTTTTCGTTTTCTAGAGTAAGGCAGCTCCAAAATGCAGGTGTTTCAGCCTAGCTCAGTGCTTTCTGTGGTGGTGGGGCAAGCCAGATTGGCTCAGTGTTTTGTCACTCATGGGGACCATACGTTACTGCCAAGTGTAAGAGGAGACATTGAAAATTCTAGTCATCCTCATGAATCAAGTCGACAATCTACTGGCAAATCCTTTTTAATCGTTGTCATATGAAGAGAAATAATGAAGAGAAATTATTGATAAAACATGCTCATCGGCCGTTGGACGTAAACATTACACAACAAGTTGGAAATTGCAAATTCAACGAGTGGTTTGGAAGGAATCGATGACAGTGGCTGTGTGGTCCCAAATATGGGGTTATGGGGATCTTTTCCAAGTTTAAAATGATAAACATTCAACATTGGCCATGTGTTAATGAAGCATGATTTGTGCCGAGCTCAAAACAACTGTTAACTCGGAGGACCCCCGCGCCACCTTGCTGTTCAAGTGAGCCAAGCACAACAATACGAGTCCAGAAATGTCTTGTATGCTGCTGCATAAATGATGTAATATGCCAGGGAGATAGGTATACTGTAGCTAAGAAAGTAATACTAAGTGTATGTTGTGTAGTGAGATGTTAGTAGCTCATGTGCCTCACCCTAATAATTTGGTCTATTTCCCCTCTTAATTTCGCCTACTGTTCTGACTGTTCTACTGTAGCCTATAACCTGTTTTAGAGAAATGTAATCATCGAATATTGTAAGAGCTGCTTATATGTGTCTGCTTATATGCCCCCTTTATTTATCCTATGGTTCTAACTTGGTGTACAGGGAGAGCACTGTAAGAACGGCCCATGTTCTGAATGATGTTGCTGTACATATTTTGCTAAACAAATAGTTATATTGACTAACCTTAAATCGGTCCTAGCTTGCTCATTGTCGTAAATTGAAATTACGGATTGCTTCTTATCCGCTTGTCGTCCCCTTATGCGATAGTTTGCACATCTCAATTGTTATTAGAAACCACATTAGTTTAAGCAAGTCAGCCATGTCAACAATGTTTTTTTTAAAGGCAGTAAATGAGGCTGAATGAACTGTTTGGCTGCCAGACAAGGCTCCGCTGACAGCTAGGTGTAGCAGTGGTAAGATGTTGGGACTGCTGGGACAGGTTTATGTAGGCCCTAACAGTTTGTGGGCACCGTTTGTCACCGTTATAGTGCAATGTATTGTTCAGTGTTGTGTTGTGTAGTGTCTTTGCTGGCATGCAATCCACCTTTCTTTTTTTTTTGCCCCACCAAGATTTACATGCTAAATTGCTACTGGATACATGAATAAAAACGAACTAACCCAGTAACACAAGGTGATTCTTATGATTTTTTGGCAGAACTGGAGTGTTGACAGGACATCAATTACTTGAACTAGGCCTGCATCAGCGCGTTTTGTCCAACAAAGAACGTTCTTGTTTCAAATTAACTCTGACAGTCCATCTGATCCCTGCGCCGAGCTTTCGTCAGACAGCGGTGCCCTGCCGCCCGGACAAAAAACCATCAGTTATTGTAGACGGGCCAATACTGAACTATAATCCGATTTACTGGGGTTGGCGAAAAGCCCCTTTGTTAATTTTTTCTACCACAGAAAAGAAATGAATTTGCCCTCAAAGGATGCAATTAGATTTATAAGCTTGTTAGGGGGGGAATCCTGGAAGTGGTTTAATAGCATGTTGGAGTTAGGAGGTAGGGAAGGTTTCCATCAGTCCTATTGTATCAAGATAACCACTGCATCCCCTAGTGTGCATATGCTGCTATTCCCTAGCCATCACTCACCGTTAAGTGGGTGTGCATATCAAAGCAACATATATGAATTATTATATTGTAGGCCTATAAATCGGCCGATGCTGTAAAACAAAATCATTTCTAGAACATATAGATCGTGACACTGGGTAGTGTGTAACACAAAGATCCTGAATAGGCGGTAATGTACATCTTCTAACTTTGTTCACGGTAATTAAACATGATGATTTCTTAGCTGAACAAGTAGAATCTAACCCCTATCGCCTGAGCACCGTTCTCTCTATGCAGAGATTGTCACGTCCTGACCAGTAATAGGGGTTATTTGTTATTGTAGTTTGGTCAGGACGTGGCAGAGGGTATTTGTTTTATGTGGTTTGGGGTGGTGGTTTGTTTAGTAGGGTATTTGATTTATGTATTCCAGGGGGTTTTGGGCACTGTTCTATGTTAGTGTATTTCTATGTTCTGTCTAGTCTTTTGTATTTCTATGTTTTGTTAATTGGGGTTGGACTCTCAATTGGAGGCAGGTGTTTTCTAGTTGCCTCTGATTGAGAGTCCTATATATAGGTGTGTGTTTGTTGGTGGGAGATTGTTCTGTGTATAGCTTTGTGCCTTACCAGCCTGTGAATAGTCGTTGTGTTTTCTTTGTGTACCTGTTTATTTTGGTTCTCCTTCTTGTCCGATTATAATAAAGAAGATGAGTGCACATTTCCCCGCAGCATTTTGGTCTAAATCCGACGACAGCCATTACAGAGATTGTAACAAGACAATCAGAGGTCACTGAATTGCTTTCAGATTATTTTCTTTTCACTGTAATAAGTGAGCAACCTACTCCTGATATAAATGTTGTGCCAGTTTTTCCATTTAGAGACGTTAGCTACAGTAACAGTTCATTTCTGATCAGAAGGGAAATTGTTAGGCATGCAGTAAAACAGTTCAGAGATGTAAATATTAATATTTAAACTTAATACAGTACTTTCCTCTTGAGCGCCAAGATTCCTTTATTTGGTCCTTTGGGGAAATGCCTGCAACTAGACTACATTGGTAACTAATGGTTGCGTGCCACATCATTGACTGCACAGTCGAGCATCAGATTGCCATATTGTACAATGTGGTTAGCTGATATGTTAAACACCTATCCAGGCGTTAAGAAATCTAGCAAGCGTCTGCAATGTAGTCAGCTTGAAACGTGGCCACTTATTTGCCTGACAAGAACTCAACAGACAGTTCATGGAACTGGAACTCATGGAACTCAGCCCAGCAGCTAATTACCTTGTATGTAAAATAACACAAGGCGAGACCCAGATGCAGACACAACAGGCAGATGGTTGGAGTCTTAGATGTTTAATAACCCAAAGGGGTAGGCGAAAGAATGGTCGTGGACAGGCAAAAGGTCAAAACCAGTTCACAGTCCAGGAGGTACAGAGTTGCAGACAGGCTCGAAGTCAAGGCAGGCAGAATTGTCAGGCAGGTGCGTACAGAGTCAAGAAACAGGCAAGGGTCAAAACCGGGAGGACTAGAAAAAGAGAATAGCAAAGGCAGGAGAATGGGAAAAATGCTGGTTGACTTGGACATACAAGACGAACTGGCACAGAGAGACAGGAAACACAGGGATAAATACACTGGGGAAAACAAGCGACACCTGTAGGTAGTGGAGACAATAACAAGGACAGGGGAAACAGATCAGGGTGTGACAGTATGGATCCCTAAAGGCACCATATTGCCTATAAAGTGCACTACTTTTGACTAGGGCCCACAGCATATTTCTCACCATTGAGCAATTCTGAAAATAGTCCAGTCATGCCACACACACACACACACACACACACACACACACACACACACACACACACACACACACACACACACACACACACACACACACACACACACACACAAATGCACGCAAGCAAGCAGGCAGACACACACACACAAATGCACGCAAGCAGACACACACACACACACACACACACACACACACACCTAGCGGACCTGTCAGGTTTACTTTTCTACTCTACAACTCCCCAGTCCCAGGGGAATGGAATTATAAACACACAAAGCATTGCTTTCTTTCAGACAAGCCAAATGCTATTAAGAGTGCCAGTTCTGTATAATACTCTGTGCCTGTCAGTGTATGTGCTAGCTTTTAAGTGTGTGTGTGTGTGTGTGTGTGTGTGTGTGTGTGTGTGTGTGTGTGTGTGTGTGTGTGTGTGTGTGTGTGTGTGTGTGTGTGTGTGTGTGTGTGTGTGTGTGTGTGTGTGTGTGTGTGTGTGTGTGTGTGTGTGTGTGTATATGTGTGTGCGTGTGTGTCCTGAGACCTAACGGGCTCTGTGTCAAAGCTGATGCTTAAAACTGTTTTTCTGGTTCAGAAAAAGTCATTTAACCAGAATATAACCAACTGGTTTCAGTAATTATGTAATTTTTCATGATGAGATCAATAGTTTGATTGTTGTTTAGGCACTTCAGACTTTCATCTTATCTGGCAAGATTACGTTTTTTGGTCCTTTGGGGAAAAGCCTGAAATGACTTGGACGTTATATCTAACCCTTGCTTGCTCTCTAGGCTGAAATTGCCACATCAACCTGCCTGTCAGAATTACAATAATTTTATCTTAATAGTAATGACAGTTATTATAAATTGGAGCATCTACTAAGTCAATGTCAAACATCAAGACACATTGGGTGCCTCACAAATGGTAACATGTTCCCTATAAAATGTGCTACTTTTGAACAGGGCCCGCATAGAAAAGTCTGAACAGTCTTACATCCTAACCTGTAGTTAGTGTGTGTGTGTGTGTGGCTGTGTGTGTGTGTCTGCATGCTAACATCCTCTCCTATAAACCCAGGATATTAGGAAGCAGCACATTTCGGTTACTGGCCCAACGCTCTAACCACTAGGCTACCTGTCGCCCCAATACATATATATATATATATATATATATATATATATATATATATATATATATATATATATATATATATAGCACTTATTTTGCCCAGAGCCCAATAGGGTGCCATTTGGGCCACATACATAATCTAATCATACCTTTTAAAGTCTCGACTTAATTACTTTCCCTGTAGCTGTCTCCATTCTTCAAAACTCTCCTTCCTCTCTTGTACTCCTTCTCCCCATTCTCTCTTGTTCTCCTTCCCATTCTCTCTTGTTCTCCTTCTTCCCATTCTCTCTTGTTCTCCTTCTTCCCATTCTCTCTTGTTCTCCTTCTCCCTGTTCTCTCTTGTTCTCCTTCTCCCCGTTCTCTCTTGTTCTCCTTCCCATTCTCTCTTGTTCTCCTTCTCCCCATTCTCTCTTGTTCTCCTTCTTCCCATTCTCTCTTGTTCTCCTTCTTCCCATTCTCTCTTGTTCTCCTTCTCGCTCTCCCACGACTACTTCAATTAGATGTGAGAGAGAGATAGTATTCAGTATGTGGAAAGGCTATCGGGATAGGGCCTGCACTGTGGGGTTCTATCAAGCACACCACAGACAGACAGACAGACAGACAGACAGACAGACAGACAGACAGACAGACAGACAGACAGACAGACAGACAGACAGACAGACAGACAGACAGACAGACTATATAGACACACACAAATACACACGCACACTCAGAAATACACACAGGCATGCACACGCACGTACACATAAATACACACGCACACACGCACGCACGCACGCACACACACACCAGTAGGTCTCCGAGAAATAGTGTAATTGTCTCAGAAAGAGACAGATAGCATATGTGACCCTAGCATCGTGTCTGACAGGGCATCTGACTCTTGTGTTTCAATCATGACTTGTGTTGAGACTACTTGGTGTTCCAGATGGTTGAATACTAATACCCTGTTCACAAAGTCATGTTGAGCCTTATCAAACTCTGCTGGCTCAGATCTTTTCACATTGTCCCTTTAGGCACAGTTCCAGCTACTAGGGTGGAGGTGTAACAAGGCCAGCTCAGTACATTACAAATACTGACTGGTTTTGCTCAGCCAGGACTGGCTCAGTAGTGTAAAAAGCCTTTCAGAGGGAGGCTAGTCTGTATCATGGCGCCGGAGAAGATGGCTGACGTTTTACATGCTCCTAACCAACTGTGTTTTTTTGTTCGTTTTTTTTGCATTGTTTGTAACTTATTTTTTTACTTATTTTGTACATAATGTTGCTGCTACCGTCACTTATGACTTAAAATAACTTCTGGACATCAGAACAGCAATTACTCACCACGAACTGGCAGAAGCTTTTTGTTCCCTTAATGAGTCCAACGAGCCAGACGTGAAGGGCATACTGCTTTCCCAGGAACAGGCCCAAATCCCGACATTTGCGTGAAGAGAGGACAGAGGTCGGGCTGCCTTCTGAGATTTCGTAAGCGATCGAATAAACCCCCACTGCCTTCCGTTCTACTAGCTAACATGCAACCATTGGGAAATAAAATCGACAGCCTACGAGGAAGACCATTATCAACATACAGCTGGCTGGTTATACGCTGTATCGGCAAGATAGAACAGCGGCGTCTGGTAAGACAAGGGGTGGCAGACTATGTACACTACCATTCAAAAGTTTGGGTCACTTAGAAATGTCCTTGTTTTTGAAAGAAAAGTACATATTTTGTCCATTAAATAAACATAAAATTGATCAGAAATACAGTGTAGACATTGTTAATGTTGTAAATGACTGTTGTAGCTGGAAACGGCAGATTTGTAATGGAATATCTGCATAGGCGTACAGAGGCCCATTATCAGCAACCATCACTCCTGTGTTCCAGTGGCACGTTGTGTTAGATAATCCAAGTGGATCATTTTAAAAGACTAATTGATCATTAGAAAACCCTTTTGCAATTATGTTAGTACAGCTGAAAACTGTTGTCCTGATTAAAGAAGCAATAAAACTAGCCTTCTTTAGACTAGTTGAGTATCTAGAGCATCAGCATTTGTGGGTTCGATTACAGGCTCAAAATGGCCAGAAACAAAGAACTTTCTTCTGAAACTAGTCAGTCTATTCTTGTTCTGAGAAATGAAGGCTATTCAATGCGAGAAATTGCCAAGAAACTGAAGATCTCGTACAACGTTGTGTACTACTTCCTTCACAGAACAGCACAAACTGTCTCTAAACAGAATAGAAAGTCCCCGGGACACAATTGAGCAAGAGGATTAGTACATTAGAGTGTCTAGTTTGAGAAACAGACACCTCACAAGTCCTCAACTGGCAGCTTCATTAAATAGTACCAACAAACAGCAGTCTCAACGCCAACAGTGAAGAGGCAACTCTGGGATGCTGACCTTCTAGGCAGAGTTCCTCTGTCCTGTGTCTGTGTTCTTTTGCCCATCTCAGTCTTTTATTTTTATTGGCCAGTCTGAGATACGGCTTTTTCTTTGCAACTCCGCCTAGAAGGCCAGCATCCCGGAGTCACCTCTTCACTGTTGACGTTGAGACTGGTGTTTTGCGGGTACTATTTAATGAAGCTGCCAGGTAACAAAATGACAAACGAACATTAATCCTGAAGCGTGGAACAGAGCTAGGGAACAGATACCTAGGTGTCTGGTTAGACTGTAAACTCTCCTTCCAGGCTCACATTAAACATCTCCAATCCCAAATTAAATCTAGAATCGGCTTCCTATTTCACAACAAAGCCTCCTTCACTCATGCTGCCAAACATACCCTTGTAAAACTGACTATCTTACTGATTCTTGACTTTGGCGATGTCATTTACAATATAGCCCCCACACTCTACTCAGCAAACTGGATGTAGTCTATCACAGTGCCATCCGTTTTATCACCAAAGCCCAATATACTACACACCACTGCAACCTGTATGCTCTCGTTGGCTGGCCCTCACTATATATCCGTCGTCAAACCCACTTTCTCCAGGTCATCTATATGTCTTTGCCGTTCTTACAGTGTTCTCCCTGTACACCAAGTCAGAACCGTAGGATAAATAAAGGGGGCATATAAGCAGACAATGAAAGCTCTTACAATATTCAATGATTACATTTCTCAAAAACAGGTTTTAGGCTACATGGGCACCACCAAGTCAGAACAGTAGGTGAAATTAAGAGGTGAAAATAGACCAAATTATTAGGGTGAGGCACATGGGTAACTAACATCTTGCTACACAACATACACATAGTATTACTTTCTTAGCTACAGTATACATATCTCCCTGGCATATTACATAATTTATGCAACCCCACCTTATCTCATATTACTGGTCACCATAGCAACACCCACCCATAGCATGCGCTCCAGCAGGTATATTCCACTGGTCATCCCCAAAGCCAACACTTCCTTTGGCTGCCTTTCCTTCCAGTTCTCTGCTGCCAATGACTGGAACGAAGTGCAAAAATCTCTGAAGCTGGAGTCTTATATCTCCTTCTCTATCTTTAAGCATCAGCTGTCAGAGCATCTTACCAATCACTGTACCTGTACACAGCCAATCTGTAAATAGCACACCCAACTACCTCATCCCCATATTATTACTTACCCTCTTGCTCTTTTGCACCCCAGTATCTCTACTTGCACATCATCATCTGCACATCTATCACTCCAGTATTAATGCTAAATTGTAATTATTTTCGCCTCTAGGGCCTATTTATTGCCTACCTCCCTCCTCTTCTACATTTGCACACACTGTACATAGATTTTTCTATTTTTCTTTTCTTTTGTGTTATTGACTGTACATTTGTTTATGTGTAACTCTGTGTTGTTGTTTTTGTCGCACTGCTTTGCTTTATCTTGGCCAAGTTGTTCTCAACTGGCCTACCTGGTTAAATAAAGGTGAAATAATATTTTTTTTTAAATTAACAGATATAGGGGAGGAAATAAACACAGGTGATTGAGTCCAGGTGAGTGCAATGAATCACTGATGTGCATGACAAGGGAAGCAGGTGTGTGTAATGAGGGTGTCAGGAGTACGTAATGCTGGGGAGCCTGGCGCCTTCGAGCACCCGGGAGGGAGTGTGGGAGCACCTCTCGAGCCAGCTAGGGTGTGGAAGCCTGATGAGCTGGCTTAGGCACCCCCAGTTCCATTGGCCGGCGGCCCCCAAACCTGACGTCACCACCAACCTGAAAGCCAGCACTCCCCGATGCTTTGTTTGATGGCTTCAGGATTCTGTAAGGACCGACGCTGGAAAAGAGAAGCAGGTATGGGGAGTTGAACATTTAATGTGGAACAGACATTGAACAGGACAGGAACAACGTCAGAACCAAGTAACAAAATGACAAACTAACATTAATATAATGAGGCGGGGAACAGAGTTAGGGAACAGAAAGATATAGGGGAGGAAATAAACACAGGTGATTGAGCCCAGGTGAGTGCAATGAATCGCTGACGTGCTAGATGAGGGGAGCAGGTGTGTGTACTGATGGTGGCAGGAATGCATAATGCTGGGGAGCCTGGCGCATTCAAGCGTCAGGGAGGGAGAGCGGGAGCAGGCGTGACACAAACAGGCAAAGTGTCAATACAGGACTAAGATCGAATCGTACTACACCGGCTCCAATGCTCATCGGATGTGGCAGGGCTTGCAAACCATTACAGACTACAAAGGGAAGCCCACCCGAGAGCTGCCCAGTGACACGAGCCTACCAGACGAGCTAAACTACTTCTAAGCTTGCTTCAAGGCAAATAACACTGAAACATGCATGAGAGCACCAGCTGTTCCGGACAACTGTGTGATCACGCTCTCAGTAGCTGATGTGAGTAAGACCTTTAAAAAGGTCAATATTCACAAGGCCACAGGGCCAAACGGATTACCAGGATGTGTACTGAGAGCATGCGTTACCAACTGGCAAGTGTCTTCACTGACATTTTCAACCTCTCCCTGTCCGAGTCCCTAATACCAACATGTTTTAAGCAGACCACCATAGTCCCTGTGCCCAAGAAACTTAAGGTAACCTGCTTAAATGACTACCGACCCGTAGCACTCACATCTGTAGCCATGAAGTGCTTTGAAAGGCTAATAATGGCCCACATCAACATCATTACCCCAGAAACTCTAGACTCACTCCAATTTGTATACCGCCCTAACAGATCCACAGATGATGCAATCTCTATTGCACTCCACACTGACCTTTCCCACCTTGACAAAAGGAACACCTATGTGAGAATGCTATTCATTGACTTCAGCTCAGCTTTCAACACTCTAGTGCCCTCAAAGCTCAACAATAAGCTAAGGACCCTGGGACTAAACACCTCCCTCTGCAACTGGATCCTGGACTTCCTGACGGGCCACCCCTAGGTGGTAAGGATAGGTAACAACACATCCACCATGCTGATCCTCAACACAGGGGCCCATCAGGGGTGTGTGCTCAGTCCCCTCCTGTACTCCCTGTTCACTCATGACTGCACGGCCAGGCACAACTCCAACACCATCATTAAGTTTGCCGATGACACAACAGTGGTAGGCCTGATCACCGACAACGATGAGACAGCCTATAGGGAGGAGGTCAGAGACCTGGCTGTGTGGTGCCAGGACAACCACCTTTCCCTCAACGTAATCAAGACAAAGGAGATGATTGTGGACTACAGGAAAAGGAGGACCGAGCACCACCCATTCTCATCGACGGGGCTGTAGTGGAGCAGGTTGCGAGCTTCAAGTTCCTTGTCCACATCACCAACAAACTAACATGGTGCAAACACACCAAGACAGTCGTTAAGAGGGCACGACAAAACCTATTCCCCCTCAGGAGACTGAAAATATTTGGCATGGGTCCTCAGATCCTCAAAAGGTTCTACAGCTGCACCATCGAGATCATCTTGACTGGTTGCATCACTGCCTGTTATGGAGGGTAGTGCCTACGGCTCAGTACATACAGTGGGGGAAAAAAGTATTTGATCCCCTGCTGATTTTGTACGTTTGCTCACTGACAAAGAAATGATCAGTCTATAATTTTAATGGTAGGTTTATTTGAACAGTGAGAGACAGAATAACAACAAAAAAATCCAGAAAAACGCATGTCAAAAATGTTATAAAATGATTTGCATTTTAATGAATGAAATAAGTATTTGACCCCCTCTCAAACAGAAAGATTTCTGGCTCCCAGGTGTCTTTTATACAGGTAACAAGCTGAGATTAGGAGCACACTCTTAAAGGGAGTGCTCCTAACCGCAGCTTGTTACCTGTAAAAAAGACACCTTTCCACAGAAGCAATCAATCAATCAGATTCCAAACTCTCCACCATGGCCAAGACCAAAGAGCTCTCCAAGGATGTCAGGGACAAGATTGTAGACCTACACAAGGCTGGAATGGGCTACAAGACCATCGCCAAGCAGCTTGGTGAGAAGGTGACAACATTTGGTGCGATTATTCGCAAATGGAAGAAACACAAAAGAACTGTCAATATCCCTCGGCCTGGGGCTCCATGCAAGATCTCACCTCGTGTGTCACAGTATCTAACGAAGGTGGCGCCCCTCCTCGGTCGGGCGGCGCTCGCCGGTCGTCGTCGCCGGCCTATTAGCTGCCACCGATCGTTGTTTCTGTGTCTGTTGGTTTTGTCTGTCTATCCCGCACCTGTTTTGTGTTTGTCATTAGTGGGGGGTTATTTAATGTGTATTTTCAGTTGGGGTTCTCGTGCGGGATTGTTCATTTGTTCACGAAGGACAGTTGTATTGTATCCGATTAAGAAGTCATTATATTGCCGGGCTGCGCCCCGCGCGCTGTTTGTTTTTTCAGTGCGCTTCTTTGTTTTTATTGAGAAAAGTGTTTTCTCCTGGCGGACTTCGCCACACGCCCTGTGCCCAACGGCTATTACGACTGGTATTTCTTATTAAAACTCAGTTGCTCCGGCCCTCTGTCTCCTGCTCCTGATTTCACATATCTACTGGTCCTAGACGCTCGTGACATCGTGGGGTTGCAATTATAATGAGAACGGTGAGGAATCAGCCCAGAACTACACGGGAGGATCTTGTCAATGATCTTAAAGCAGCTGTGACCATAGTCACCAAGAAAACAATTGGTAACACACTACGCCGTGAAGGACTGAAATACTGCAGCGCCCGCAAGGTCCCCCTGCTCAAGAATACATATACATGCCCATCTAAAGTTTGCCAATGAACATCTGAATGATTCAGAGGACAACTGGTGAAAGTGTTGTGGTCAGATGAGACCAAAATGGAGCTCTTTGGCATCAACTCAACTCGGAGGAGGAATGCTGCCTATGACCGCAAGAACACCATCTCCACCTTCAAACATGGAGGTGGAAACATTATGCTTTGGGGGTGTTTTTCTGCTAAGGGGACAGGACAACTTCACCGCATCATTTGACGGGCCCATGTACTGTCACATTTTGGGTGAGAACCTCCTTCCCTCAGCCAGGGCATTGAAAATGGGTCATGGATGGGTATTCCAGCATGACAATGACCCAAAACACACGGCCAAGGCAACAAAGGAGTGGCTCAAGAAGAAGCACATTAAGGTCCTAGAGTGGCCTAGCCAGTCTCCAGACCTTAATCCCATAGAAAATTTGTGGAGGGAGCTGAAGGTTCGAGTTGCCAAACGTCAGCCTCGAAACCTTAATGACTTGGAGAAGATCTGCAAAGAGGAGTGGGACAAAATTCCTCCTGAGATGTGTGCAAACCTGGTGGCCCACTACAAGAAACGTCTGACCTCTGTGATTGCCAACAAGCATTTTGCCACCAAGTACTAAGTCATGTTTTGCAGAGGGGTCAAATACTTATTTCCCTCATTAAAATGCAAATCATTTTATGACATTTTTGACATGCGCTTTTCTGGATTTTTTTGTTGTTATTCTGTCTCTCTCTGTTCAAATAAACCTACCATTAAAATTATAGACTGATCATTTCTTTGTAAGTGGGCAAATGTACAAAATCAGCAGGGGATCAAATACTTGTTCCCCCCACTGTAACTGGGGCCAAGCTTCCTGCCATCCAGGACCTCTATACCAGGCGGTGTCAGAGGAAGGCCCTAAAAATTGTCAAAGACTCCAGCCACCCTAGTCATAGACTGTTATTTCTGCTACTGCATGGTAAGACTCCTGAACATCTAATCAAATAGCTACCCAGACTATTTGCATTCCCCCCCACTCAACCCCTCTTTTACGCCGCTGCTACTCTCTGTTATTATCTATGCATAGTCACTTTAATAACTCTACCTACATATTACCTCAATTACCTCGACTAACCGGTGCCCCCGCACATTGACCCCTGTATATAGTCTCGCTATTGTTATTTTACTGCTGCTCTTTAATTACTTGTTCCTTTTATTTCTTAATCTTATTTGTATTTTTTTAAACTGCATTGTTGGTTTGGGGCTTGTAAGTAAGCATTTCACTGTAAGGTCTACACCTGTTGTATTCGGCGAGTGTGACTAATTACATTTTATTTTATTTGATTTGATTTTGTGTTATTTGACCAGTAATGAGAAAAGAGTAGTAACAGTAAGTAGCCTTCTATAACCAAATACTGTATGTCCACTGATAAGGGATAGCAGTAGAAACTAATAACAGGATCAAGTCTGAAGCAGTGTGCCAGTTATTTCCCTTATGTAAAACTAATAGACAATGTGGACACTAATCCCTTGACTTAAACCCTCCTAGAATTTGTCAAATAAATAACTCTGGAGCATTGGAACTCCAACCAAAAGAGCTGTATCTTATCGAAGCAGCTGTGTATTTTAATGGCTAAAGCTTTGGAGGAAAGCACTGTAAATTGCTGTACGATGATAGTAATGCATCTGACTGTTGGGCATCCAATATGTCAAGGTATTAATTTTATCTGTCCCTATATAAGCAATACAAAAAAGGGAGGAAGAAGACAGGACAGAATGAAGAGACAAAAAATACACCGCGGGTCTGCATTCCAACAATCTAAGGACTCTATTCAATCCGCATTGTGGAAGTTCAGCTTTACAGTGTGATTCAAATTTAAAAGCAATGTTCCCGCTTTAGCGGAGACTGCATTCACGGTAAACACTGTATATGTCGTCTCAAACTGAAATTACCTTTACATTTCTATCGCGGAATCTTAAAACGCTTTACAGATTAAACAGAGCCCTTAGTCTTCCAGTGAGATGCTGAGGCTGTCACGCCCTGACCAGGTGAACTCTGCTATTTTGGTCAGGGTGTGGCATTTCTATGGTTTATTTTCTATGTTTTGGTTATAGCCTTTCTTTGTTTTATTTCTATGTTGGGCTCGGGGGTGATTTCCCAATCAGACAGCTGTCGCTTGTTATGTCTGATTGGGAATCACATTTAAGTTCCTTTTCCCCCACGATGTTTGTGGGTTGGTGCCTCTTTTGTTTGAGCAAGTTAACGGTTCGTCTATTCTTTGTCTGTTTTGGTAACGTGTTTATTTGTGTCTAAATAAACATGTGTTCGCTCCCAGCTGCGTTTTGGTCCGCTTCCTTATCACCCGACGACGAGCGTTACAGAGGCGTAATACTTCTGACTGTTGAACAGCTGAACGACATTCTCTTGGCTATGACAGAGGACAGAACATCAAGCATTACAACTACTGAGGCTGAGTGTACTACAGAGCAGTTTCCCATGCCAATAAAGCCCTTAGAATTTAATTTAATTTATAGAGAGAGCGAGAGAGAGAGAGAGAGAGAGAGAGAGAGAGAGATACACTATAAGAGAGGAAAGCTTGATGAAGAGGACATAAATGAGAGAAGAGTGAGATAGCGGAGAGATAAAACAGAGAAAGAGTGGCAGTAAATGAATCTGGGCTGTATACAGTGTGCTACATTCTCAACACAACAGGAGAACGGTAATGATCAAGTCAGAGATAGATCTATACTGAGAACAAACACATGCAATCAATAGAATGTTGTATGTGATGGGAGAGGCATCCAAGCTTAATTTGCTATAAACGTACACTTACATATTCTCCACAGAAAGTGTCACGTTCTTCCAGAGAAGAGTGTCATTGTACTAGTCAATCTATTTATGTGTTTTGGTCATTATGCATAAGCACAGACACAAACGCACACGCAGGCACACACACAAACACACACATACACAAACACACACACAGAACAGGGACATGTAATCAAGAGACTATTGTATGTAATGGGAGAGGTAGCCAAGTGTCTCTCATATTTTTACTGTACCCTCCGTAGAACATGTTGCATGTTCTTCCACAGAGAACAGCAAGGTTTCATCCCAAATAGCATCTTGTTCCCTACATAGTGCACTACTTTGACCAGAACCCTATGGGCCCTGCTCAAAAGTAGTGCACTATATAGGAAATGGGCTGCGTTTTGGGACACAGCTTGTGGTATTACTATTTAGTCTGTTTATGTGTTTATGGGTTTTGGTCATTAGGCGAAAGCTATATGAAAACAGCCTGCTAAAGGCAGAGATCGGGATCACTGATGTGTAGATTAGCTACGTAC